>NW_028321881.1:920625-1227500 GCF_036245765.1 Copidosoma floridanum
ATAGGAAAGTAGAAATCGAAACGTCAGACTCAGACGAGCTAGACAAGAAAGCAATTAAAAAGAAGCCCAGAAAACTTAGAGAAAGTAAAAAAATACCAAGTACCCACAAATACAGTAGTACAGACACAGGATCAGAACGGAAAATGACGGGAAAGCTTAAAGATAAGGCAGATAAAAACAACCTTACAGCGGTAAACGATAAAGAAAAAATTCTGTCGCAAGGACCAGTGGACGATAAACTGACGTACATGTGCAAAGAGAAAAACAATGAAAAAGGAGTAAAAACGACGAGCACACCATTTATAAACAAGGGTGTAACAGAGAAAACATAACACAGAACCCGTAAACAACAGTTAGATACTCTACATAGGAAAATCTGCGATTTTCAACACCACCGAGCAACTGCACAACTTAAAGGAAATTATTATCGCGCATTGTGATACACCGGTAGCAACGCAGAAGGAAACCGAGCAAGAAGAACATTGGAGTTACCAACTAGCGTGGAAGAGTGAGGCAGCAGAAAGAGCTGAGAAAGAGAGAGAGAGCGGAAAGCTAGGAAAGCAATAGGGAGAATAGCAACAGCAGAAACACCTGACCGAGACAAAGAAAGCGAAGGGAAATCGAAAAATATAGGAGGAGTACATGACCAAAGAGAGAGTAGAGCCAAAGGTAAACAGCAAGTAGATGAGCGGAGGACGGAAACGACCGAACAAAGCCGAAAGGCACCGAACGAACACGAGAGCCAACAACTGCCAGATGCACAAGTACCCAACGGCAGAAACGATAAGTAAAATAATAACAAAGGTCAAATTACTAATTTAAGGTCAATATTTAATAAATCAACCAATCGATTTTGAGCTAAGGTCTCAATCAACGTTGAGAAGAAAGACATCAAAGGAAAAGAGGGCATAAGAATGGATGTATGGAAAAGCGATAACACACCAATCGCAATAAACGAAGAAGAGGATGCAAAGATTCGAGTTTTAGGGACACAATGCGCAGAACCTCACAGACAGCTAATAATGTTTGATGTTCCTAGAGATGAAAGTTGTCTGTTCTATTGCCTAAAACTTCTGTACAGATTGACAGAATTAACAGACAAGCTCAGAAAAATTCTACGTGGGTGCCTTTAGCTGAATAGAATAAAACAACGATAGTTATAACAATACTAATAATGTTAATAATAATAATAATAGTAATATAATAATGATAATAATGACAGAAGAAATACTGAACATAAGAGTTATAAAGACAGTATACCGATATAGTATATTGTATAGGAAGACAGCATACACAGAAACGTACGTGTATAGATCGATATGTATAGGAAAAAGCGTTATTTTTCATTAATTCGCGGCCCTTGGACGAGCCGCAAGAGAAAACAACAAATTATACAGAAAGAAAATATAAAATAACTAATAACTTCATAACCAACAGACATTTAGACAATTAACACCACCCTCTTCCTAAGAAAACAATATTGATAAAATACAAAAAAAAAAAACTTTTCTCGTTATGACCTTCGGACGCATGCGCAAAATAAAGGAGAAAAAAAAAATCAAGAAAGAGCAGAGTAAACTTATGTGAAATTTTTTTTGGCTGTACAACATCCAACTTACAGAAAAATGAGTAACAGGATAAAAGATAGAGTTATTGTATCTTGCAACCGTTAAAAAACACAGACCTTGTCAACAAAAAAAACCAATAAGAAATATTGTTTATCATAAAAACATTTTATGCTTGTACTCGAAACCATAGAAAAAAATATAAAAAGAATAATTATAAACAGGTAAATAATATTAATTATTATTGTTCTCTATAAGAAAAATAACATTTAAAAGAAAAACATTGTTAACAATACAACAACAAAAAAAGAGATTTAATAACAAAACAATTACAAGTACAATAACGATTAAATGTGACGCACTTTAGAACAGTGTTATTAGTAGATTTTAAAGGACGTGAGACATGCAAAGTTTTAACAAAAAAAAAAGATCTTTTTTCAAATTATTTTTATTTTAATTATCAAGAAATACAGCTGCAATTAAAAAATTTTTACCTATTGCGCACTCAGCTATAATCTGTCAAGTACTCTATTTATAGCCAATCCTAACACTCCTTACCTACTATTAAAATCAACGGTTATCAGAGGATGACAACAACTACCGAAAATTCTGAAGATTTCATTACATAACGAGACTAAAATAAAACTGAACAAGGGAAATAGTCACACACATTTAGTTTGGAAGCCATATAAGATAAAATTTCCACCACTGTATAAGGGATCAAAATCACAATTGAATCTGAAACAGCATTTCACCATCACAATAACAGTAGCATCTACATGCATAGTCATACAACATAGCAGAGCCTACAGGAGAAAGCTCTCAACAAAGCAAAAAAAAAACATATACACACATATATGTACATACATACGTGTTATATGGCAAAAACCCTATAATACAAGTCATCAGTCTCATAAAGGAAGCCAGAACATCCTAAGCGGACACCTGTGATGAAAATTCCTCAAAATTCACAGAAAACATAAAACATAAATTATCAGAACAATGGAGCAACCCTGCTACAGAAACACTACACAATACTATTAGTGAATGCTTGTACTACCAGGGCAGAAGAGTACACACCAGAGAAAAAAAAACAGCTTGATTATGACAACGTAATGGGAAGTCGAAAACCCTCGTATTGTCTGACAAGAGTATGTATCTAGTAAAAAAAAACACCAAACATTTATGAATCATACAGAAATGAAAAACATAAAAACCAACAAATTACCGCTAAAATATCAACGATATTTCTACGAAATTCCTTTCCAATAACGTAAATGGTCACCAATAACAGAAAGAAGCAAATATGTATTATAGCTGAGAAATATTTTTCAATTGACATCGGACGAAAAGAAATGAAACACATTTCATACATGATTGAATCGCGTATGCAATCATAACATTCTTAAGAGACCACTAATGTAAGCAAAAAAAAACAAAACAAAAAAACAATGTCATATATAATAAGAAAATTAGTATTCGCATTTTGTACACAAAAAAAGAGTTGTTACAGAAAAATAAGAATTTAACATAAGGGCAGAAAAATATAATATGTAACAGGGGTGCAAAACAAATAAGTACCTAATGGCAAAATCTATTAGCATCTAATAAATATTAAACAGATCATTTTTACCCTGTTACGTTGGGTGCAAAGATTCAGCATATTGACTCAACTTGCCTTCTCTTTCTTATAGCAATAGTCAAATTTAAGTGCCATTCTCACGGGGGATTCCGCAACTGATTTGTTATAAAATAATTTCAGGGGTAACAAGCGAAAGAACACCAGTGGGGGAGCCAACGAAACGTCACTGGACAATAGTTTGGCATTAAAACCAGCAATAATTTTACAGGAAGGTATCAAGACAAATCTAAGTGGCGCACTGATATAAGGGCAATAATTGTCCAAGCAACCAAAACAAAGAAAAAATTCATTAATAATAAAATTAATGAGTGCAGTGAGACCTTGACCTTCGACATCCATGACACAAAATATATATGACAATTATATCAATTTTTATCCAATGCGAGAATAAATTGTTTAATAACCCTGTATAGTGCATATGTACATAAATAATAAGCAAGGAAACTGTAACTGAGTGATTATATAATATAAGTAACTAAGTGTATTCTAGAATAAATTTTTTGTTCGAGGGAAGCGTGCAAACAACAAACAAAAAATGTATACACATAAAATATAGCAAATTAAACCAGTAGACGAAATAGGGATAAGGCGCTTCAAACCACCTTCTTTTCTCTAACTGGAAAATGCTATACAACACAAACAACATAACACAGACATACACATCAAAAAGAAAATCGCCGCCAAGGACGTCGGCATCGTGGCCTCGGATGTGTTACGTACGATAGCATATAGCTATGCGTGCGTGCGCTTTTGCTAGCTTGGGCCTAAAGGGTAGGGGAATAGAGAAGAGAGGTAATAGGAATGGTAGAGAGAAGGGACGAGGAGATCAGCTAGAGACGCGAGAGGGTAAGGACGAAGTCCGTGAGACGAGAAGACACGCACAACTTCCCTCAAATATAAGTAATTCTAATAAAGCATAAGTAACAACAAGTCACGCTTCTATTTATTTCCGCACCAAGAATCCTACGTAACACCCTCTTACAAAGATCCCTTTTTGAAATAATAATTATAATAGTTAAAGCAATGATAAAATAGAGCATCGATCTGTTAACCAGCTAGCCCTTGGTTACAATGCTCCTGAAGCGATTCCTGATATTTCTTTCTAAAAATTAGATGATTCTTTAATATTCATGGATATCACATAAACGGGTGTTGACTAAAATGTCATCAAAAGTATAAAATGAAGCAATAGAGAAGAAGATTCACTGAGACGTCGATGGAAAAATTGGTAACGCCCTTTCCCGGTAAGAAAAGAATTGCAGGTTCGAGGCCTGGTCAAGATAGCACTTTTTTCTAACTGTTACGTACGACAATTTTTCTACAAATTAGTAATTTTTTACTGAAAAATGAATAGTCTTGGCTATCTCATATTAAATAAAAAATGCCGATAAATTCAATTACTCGCATTAACTCTTACCCATCGATAAAATTAAGTTAACTTTAAGTATTCATGAACATCAAGATTATTACGGTTTAAAACGGATGACGATAATAATGTAGCTTTTTGTGGGCTTCAGAAAAAACACATTTTAATGCCATCCATTTTCAATAAAATTTTGCCCTAATTTTTTATCTCTGAAATTTGTAAAATTAAATGACATGTAGGTGGCTGGTGGGGGATTTGTCTGGAAGATCTTTCATCCACTGTTATTGAGGGGGGGGGGGGGAAATTGGAATAAAATTTAATTTTAAACGGATATTATTGAAACATCACTACTCTAAAGCCTCTAAAAAGCTTTATATTCATCGCCGTTCGTTTTATACAATCATTACAATATTAACTTTGTTTTTCACATTTTTTTTTAAAACCATGAGTTTTCACAATTAATTATGCAACGGCCTCGCAGTCAAAATAGACAGCAAGTTGAGTAGGTAATAAGCGAATAAAATTCAAATAGTCCCTCGAATTTTCAAGCAGTTAGCAAGAAAATTTTTTAATTTTTTTTAAAATAAATTTATAATTTGAAGTCCTTTGGTATGTTTTGGCTACAAAAATTCCGGTAGCATATTTATGGTACATCCATTACGTTAACCATAATTGAGTTTGGTTGACAAAACAAACAAGTTTTAGCCCCCCCCCCTCCCATATCTCGTTGTCTTCGAATTTGGAAGCGCTGGTGGAATGGAATGAAATGTAAGGAATTTCTCAGGAGCATTGTTACCAATTGCGCACAGATTTACGTATGTATGAAAATGTTTAATTACAAATTATTATTTACACTTGAAGTTTTTTTTTAAGTAGTTAATGTTTTAACAAGCAGTAGCCACAAATGATTGTACGTGGTGCTTATTTGTTTTCTAATTCACTACAAAATATATACTGCAACATCCTCCCCCCATACCAACAAACCCCTCTCACGCACACACATATATTGATGTATGTATTTGAGGAACGAAGGCAACATGGGTCAGAAGTTGTAAAGATCCACTACAATCACAATAAAATATAAAAAAAATGTACACATCGCTCGTCCCGTCCATTGCCGCTTCGTCAGAACGTGGCCAAAGCCTTTTGAAACCAAGAGCCTCATATAATACCAATAAAAGTAATTTTCTAAAAGACTAAAACAAGCAATTATTATATCTTACATTTCAAGTTCTTAGAACTCTCATCTCTTTCTACTCCCCCTCTTTTCTCTCTCTTTTGCACATAATTTTTGTTGCAATAATCTAATAACGCACATATTCATACGCCTTTTTTTAGTTAAACTTTGTAATTAGCACTGCTCCCAATGGCGATAAATGCACGCGAGAAAATAAGAAAAAAAAACAGAAAAGCAGAGTTTCTGAGTTATGCCAATAATCAAACTTTGAATTACTTAGCGGATTTTGATACAATCCAACAACTTGGCTAGTACATACCTCACTTTTCAGGTAAAATAATTCTTGTGATGGGGAGCAAAGTGGCGTGTTTTGAACAACACGCAACAGAAATGTATTCACCCTACTTCAGTTTGCTTACGACAGTAAACTTAACTTCATAAAAATTGACGTGAGCTTGACTGCTCCGTACCAAGTTTTATATTTTAAAGATCTCCTAATCTTTTACTCAGCACATTTAAGACCAATACTTGATCAACACAGAGTGCAGGGTAAAGTAGCTAGTTACTGCAGGCTATTCGCGATTTTTAGCGATTCTACTACTAAGTATTAAGTTAGTATAGTACCCATTAATACAAAGGAGTATGGTAGCCATAAACACAATACAAGCTCCAATTACTCTGAATTTTTTTTTGGTTTCAAAGTGAATACGCAAAAGTCCCAGAGCTTCCCTTATAGTGTGTCTGAGTGCAATAGTAATTTAAGTATGCACGGATTTATTTTTCATAATATACTAAATTATAGTTGTGTTCAAAAATAAGTGATTGAGGCGTGCAACATAACCCAAGTAAATACTCAAACATTTGATAGCAGCTCACGTTTGAAGAAAGACAACTATTTTGAAAATAAGTTAACGCGTTAAAAAATAAAAAAATGCAATATAGTATATCGGTATAGTCAGTATACGTCACTATTGCTATTTTTAACTCACCAATTCTTAAAAACTAATCAAGTATTTATCATAGAAAATTGTTTTTCAGTTTATTGTTTACATATTCACTAACCTATACACCTCGACAATTGCTCAATAAGCATCTAAGAAATAATTACACCTACCTTCAGAGGCAGCTGGGCAAGAAAAATTACCTGTCATTTTTTTAAAGCCTACAAAGCATATTTTTAACACTTGTTTATGTATAAAAAATTAGTTCATTCCCAACATAAGAGACGAAATCTGTTTGATGTGATGTTTTCAATTTTATAGTGCAATAAAAATTTTGGATTGCATTTAATACATTTTCTTCTTTAACGTATTAACAAGATCCGTCACTTATATGATTAAATAAAATTTACTAAGCTTCTTAGATGGCTCATGTTTGGGTCTATTTACGCATTTACAGTTTGAACTGCATACTTGGTACGAGAATTGGTTCAGCCTTCAACCAACAAAGCTGCGCTGCTAGTAAAAATGTAAAAATGTATCATCAAAATATTCCTAACTAGACAAGCAAATGAAACGTAGAAAAATTAAAAGGTAATCAAACAATTATCCTGCAGTTAAGTCGATAATTATTAAATAGATAATGACTAAGAACAACATGCAAGTATTAAATTTTTCTGTCTATATTTTCTTGCTCTTGATTAAGTTTATTGAACAAATCTTTCATTTTGCAACAATCTGTTTAGTTTTTTTTGGGCCTTTTTTTGTTTTCTCCGAAGCTAAACACACGTTTTCTTTTGCATATTGTACGGGCTTCTTCTGTCCCCGTTTCATTTTACTTTCTTTCTTACTATCCTTTTAACTATACCCTTAACTTTTCAGTCTTACAGTTTAATACTTTTCAGTTTCTACTTGTTTATTTTTTTTGCAACATAACTTTGGCGTGGTACGTATTTATGACTGTTAGTGCAGTTAAGTTGTCTGGTATCAGAAGCCTGTGGTAATTAAAAAATGGATCGATAAATGGGTCTTCTTACCAAATGTCAATATAAACAGTAAAATTATAACATTTTATCAAAATTTTTTTTTTTCTTAAAAACTGATTATTTTTCTCCAAACAACGAAGCAGTTAAAATTAATATAGAGTACTAGTTATTAAGTTGGTTAAGTCGTAAAAAAGATGTTATAAAATTATACGTACATATACGTACGTACATACTCCTTTAGCCCTATGGTTGCTCAATTCTGAATTAGCTTTTTAGTTAGATTACTTAAAGTTCACTTTCGAGTAACAATTAAAGTAACTTATCATAAGAAACATAAAAAGGATAACTATGTCAGTTGACATTTAACAGTGGATATTTTATAATGAAGTATTCATAAATATCACTTAATACATAGTGAGCTTGCTTGTATTTTGCCCTTTGGATTGTACGTTTTGTGAGCAGTGATTTGAGGGGGTGCCGAATCTGAATTGTGCTTGTCAGCTCTTAGGTTGTTATATAAATTCATCCCTACTCAATTGAAAGAGAGTATGTTCGCACGTGTAAACAAAAGTTAATCTGGTGACTATAGAGACCATTACGCTTTGTACATTTTCAGAGCAGATATCCTCTCTTTCACAGCTTATAGAACTGCTTTCAAATGAAACACATTAACGCTGTCTTTATATCAGCTCATTAACTGTTTCGTACATGTGTGAGCATACGCTCTGAGCCCAAAGTGGGGGTTCATCCGAATCCCAAAGCCGACCAACACATCATTTCCAAATAATTCCTGGGGTTATAAGCTTTCGAGTTTCCATAAAAAGTATTTCTTAATTTTCGCGCATTGCAACTGCTGGCGTCTAGAGCACTGATCATCAACAACAAAGATTTTATCAGATTTGTTTTGTAACAGATTGAGTATCGAAAAAATTTTTTTCAACTTCTTACGGATTGCAGAAAGCATTGAATCAAATTTTAGATAAAAAGGTTAAACTACACACAACAATACATATTAATATTAATCTTAATGGGCTTCCATTTACAAAGTCTACGAAAAGAGCTTTGTGGCCAATACAAGGCCACATTGTTACAGCTGATGAGCCACCATACGTTATTGGTGTGTGTCACGGTACTGAAAAATCCCGATCGATTAATAAGTATGTTTAGCCTTTCATAAATGAGTATCAACAGCTGAACACTGAAGATCTCAACTACGATGGGGCTCAGTATATAGTCACACTGAGATGTATAGTATGTGATAGTCTAGCTCGTAGTTTTTGTACCACTACAAAGCAGCATAACCGTAACTATAGGGCTGTGGAAAATGTTATGAAAAAGGAACTTACTTATTTCGAATGACGTTTGTTAATGAAGAAGCAAGCTTACGAAGAAACGAATCATTAAGAAATATTGTTTAAGTAGAACACCATGTAGAAAATTTTCCATTTGAAGCTTTGTCTATTGATATGGTACAGCAATGTCCACATAATCCAATGCATCTTGTGTTTCTCGGTGCTACGAGAATCCTATTAAATATGTGGATTAAATTTATTCCAAAGTTTGCAGCTGCACAAGCCACTAAACTTTTAAATGTTTTAAAAAATTTAGCACAAAACACACCCAAAGAACTTAATCACAAGCCTCAAGATTTATCAGAGCTAGGTAGATGGAAAACTACAACCCTGCGCTGATTTTGTATGTATTCAGCTTCCGTAATCCTGGATGATAGCTTCCTACCTGCTGATAATATTCTTCATTTTAACAGCTTTAGTCTTGCTATAAGACTTATAAGTAGTCCTCAATAATGTGTTCAATATGTAGATTATAGTCATCAGTTACTGAACCTTTTTTGTACGTCAATACAAAGAACTATATGGTTCTGAGTTTGTTACATCAACAATCTACAGCTTAATACATCTGGCTAACGACGTAAAACTGTACGGGCCATTGAAGTCATTTAGTGCGTTTAAATTCGAAAACAACATGAAATTTATTAAGAGAATCGTAAGAAAAAATAAGAAGGCTTTGCAGCAAATAAACCATTGGCTTTCAGAGGGATCAAGGCTGTGCAATACAGTGAAAATCAATGTTATAATCCAAAATTGGAGGACTAACATAAAATGAATTGCCTTTTGATTGCATTAATAGTCACAAAAAAACTGATGTTGAAAACATTTGAATTCACGACGGATAAGCCAGATAACTGTTGCATATTAGTCGATAAGCGTGTTGTTGTTATACATTTTCTGGGCGATAAAAAAGGAGAAATCGTAATTATTGGCAGAGTATTCGAAAAAAGCAAAAGTGCAGCAAACTATTCTGTGGATTCCAGAATTTTTGACATTTCCATCGTTGTACAACTATCTCCGTTAACTGTTTTCTCGCAAAAAAAATTCATTGCAAGGCCTGCTTATTTCTTTACAAAAATAAATATTACGTCGTTCCACTATTGCATCTATAATTGTTATTTGTAATACACAACGATTATTGATATTGCAAATTTCATCTCAATAAGTATTAAAATACGTCTATAAAATAGGAGAACTTTTTCAATATGATTAAGAGCAAATCAAGACTCAAAGTAGATTTTTTATCATTATCTAACAATATGTGTAGTTACAAGAAAATCGTTGGTTTAGAAGTGAACATAAGCCTAATATAGTAATTACAAATTTGTATTACAATGCAAGAAGACAATCCAATGAGCATTAAAAGAATATACATAACTGCGCTCGTACTATGCTTTGTTCTACTTTTGGCCAGAACAATAATTTTAGGTAAGAGCACTAAAATTTATATTGCATTGAGTAAATAAATGCTTCAAGCGTTTTAAAATCTTAGTGTAACATGCTTCTTCTTGTTCAATTTACTTGAACATTGATTGTAACGATAATTTAACATTTTATTTAAAAAAGCGCTTACTTACTTTTTAAAAACAGTATTAACATATTTGGTGGATACATAGCACGCAGAGCCTCCAGTACCAACGTTGACAAAGTGAAATTCAGGTGGTAAAATGTGCAGACGACAGACGACCGCTGAGAGGGAAACATAAACGGAAAAATAGTTTCGAGGTTACACGACAAGTCAATGTATACTGGTTGTTAATGTTGTCGTCTGCACATTTTGCCACCCGAGTTGCAGTAAATGCTCATTATGGGCACTTATATCGTTTCGCTTATCACCTCAAAACCTCTGCACGCAACAAAAAGTTGCTTTTTCAGAAAAGTGCTTTTACAGAAAATGTTTCCACAAAGCACTGATACGTTATCAAAAAATCGCTAACTGGAAGAAACTTTTTTTTCGCCAATTGTTTAGCAGCAGCACTGGTATTTTACTCATCAAGTCGCTACTTCTATAAAGAAATAAGACTTCCTCTCTTTAACACTGCTGTCGAGATTACTCACATGCTACTGTTGTACTCATTGAGCATAAATGGAGGGCTCAGTAAAAAATAAGGCCAACTCAGAAAATCACTGAAAATGAAGGCAACTCATTGTTTGGTTAAAAAAACAGTCAACTCAGATTTGTCTTGAAAAAGGAACCAATTTAGTGTTGGGTTAAAGAGGCAGCCAATTTTAAAGTACATTTTTTTCATTGAGTTTTGTCGTGGCAGCACTGCCAATTACGATATAGATATATCTATCTAAAGAACCACAAATTTTAGGTACGTACATAAGTATACATGCAACCATAATGTACAATAAAAATAAGTATAATGAGTTTAACTAATAATTACAATCAAAACAGAATCAACAAAATTTCTTTTATTATTTTACTTATATTCTTGAATATCATCTGGAGTGTCATTTAATGACAAGGTGGTATTCATTTTCTTAGAAATGCAGCGTGTACAAGATTGAAGAACAAAAGGTTATATAGAGTTACCGCTATTTTGAGAAATTATGACAGTTATCACTGTTTTGAAAAATTAACTAAGTTAGCGATAATTTTAGTAACTATCGGTGTTTGCATTTTTTTAGAACTAACTGAGTTGGTGCTATTCCAAAAAGGATTTGAGATATCACTTTCTTTGACGAAGTCGTTTATTTGTACGTCATTTTTTTATTCTATTATTCGCTGTTGGTAATACTAGAGATTAAATAAGAAAAGTAAGGATCATTTTAGTGAAGATTTTATCTGTAATAACGACGGATACTACTGTTTTGCTTGATTATCTAAAATCAAGCTGCGATAATGGTATTTTCAAGTTAAGAAATGAAAAAATTGTTTTCTACTTTTATAAAGGTGATTGAAAAATTACTATTAAATCGCTTGAATTAAACAACTATTGTTCGTTGGTATTTTCCACAATTTTTGTCTCACTGCTAAAAATTGTATGGTAGAATTTGTCATCGTGTAAGATATTTGTTTGTATTAATATTATTATTTTTATTATAATGATTATTAATATAAATATTATTATTGTATATGTAAATCAAGAAGTTATTGATGAAATGTTAATGTAAAATATAAAATGTTTGATGGCTAAGAAATATAAATAAGGAAGTTTTGTACTCATACATTGCCAGAGATTTTTAAATTGTCATAAATAAGTGAAGGTTAAGTTGAAGTCTAGAGTGAGGTAACCCTCCTTCCACTCCTACTTCCGCGAGCCATAGGTAAGAATTTATAATATTGAGATTTCTTTGAGGGTCCAGCTTTAACCGTTGGTTTGAGAAAATGATATTCTTTAATAGTTGTTAATCATTTTAAATCAATAGTTACCCGAGAATCTATTTACACAAAAGTTTTTAATGTTAAGCCCCCCATGCTAATATTATTTTAGGCTTGTATTTATTATGGTGATGATAATATTGCTGTCCATCTGTATGCTCAAACAAATGAGGATTCCACAATAATATAACCATCGTAAAAGAGGTTATGCGTGAACCAGTTTTTGCGGCCTATAGCAGTATGTCACAGTTTATGTCAAAGCAAAGTCTTGAATGTTTTTATAATTTTGAAATATTTATACCTACGTATCACAATACCTAATGTGATAACTGCAAATCTTTAAATACCATAAATGATAACTAGCATTGGAATATGGAAATTGTGTGAAAAATCCAAAATAATTAGAAAAGCCACAATAATACTAACTTTTGTCTCGACCAGTCACTCAGGACGGACTCACCAAAGCAGCATAGAAAATAAACAATACTTTCTTGGGTTGATTTCATGGTTACTTCTGCTTATAATAATGCAATAGACACTATGAACTAAAAGCAAAGATGTTATGGGCTTACTTCCTGGGGTGGCAAAAGTAGAAAATTTGTATCACCGGGACACGTTTGCTCTATCACTTTTTTTTCGTACATATGTACTGCGGCAACGTTTGTGTTCGTGTATGCGTAAATGATAAGTGCTACGTAGCACCATCTGCTAATTTTTTGCCAGACTGGAGTTGAGGCTGTGTATGTTCTAAGATTAAACTTAAATGCACTAAATCTAAAGGGGGGTGTATGGAATAGTATATTACACCACTAAGGTGGAAAGTGCGCTCAAGAGTGGGAAGGCCTCTATCTGAGTCGTGTATCCTATTTTTCATTTAAGGGTGCCAAAGGCAAGTGGTATTTTGTCTAGCAAATGATTAAACTTCTAAAAGTGCAACTTCAGGATTTGAAACGTACAAATATTTTTTAAACGTCTATTTAATGTTCATGAGGTGTATTTTTTTAGACCAATGGTGAGTATTCTTACAATTTTATGTAATAGTGAATTAATTCGAACAGATAGTAAGTTAGTTAATTACGACAAATGATTTATAAAAATACAGTGTCGTAACATATTTAAATTTGAGTTAAGAAATGTATCAAACAAACGTGATAAAAATTAGTTTAATAAAAGAGAAAAATACAATTACAAATAGAACTAAGAAAAAGGTTAGTAAGGTGAGAAAACTTTTGAATACAAGTATACTTTACTGTTATTAAACAGGGGTTTGCAGAAAAGGTTGTGTTGAGTCCAAAGGTGGCAAAACCCTTTTTCAAAAACTAAATGATTGTTGTTTTAAAGAAATTTTTTAACCATTTTTTGAACAAAAAAAATAAAATTGATGCAATAAGAGATCAGGAAAAAAAATTACTACCAGAGGGTAACATTGTGTTAGGCTCTGCCTTTATAAGAACCAAACCTACATAATAAATTTGTTGGCTGTTCAGCGCTATACATAGAAAACCTACACACGCATATGTATTCAATGGTGTATTGTTTTCTTCAACCTTATTTAATGTCACATATGGTATAATGAGTTTACTCTCTCCAGCGGTATATTGGCATATGCAAACTTTATTACAATGCCAATAAACGATATTAACTAATTAACCTCTCCTAACTATTGAGTATAACTATATAAAGATGTTTCTTTATTAACGTGTGATTGAGGGTACATAGTCATATATGTCATCTAAAAGAGGCAAGCTGAGCACAATGCTGCCATTTTTTGGAACTCAGCATTGTCAGCGTTGGTTAAAAGTTTGATAGCAGATCAAAAGCCAACTCTCTTGATACTCCGTCGTTGAAGTATTTTTGTTTTTATAAGAAATTTCATACAAAATATATGATGGAATTTTATGTAACAATCAGGTTTTGTTTTAAAAATGTTTTAAAGAAAGATGTTTGAAAGATAGTGCTAGAAGAATGTTCTTAGAACTTAACCATTTTATATATGTTGATCATGCGCAGCATTAATCACAAAAGTTAACCATTCTTTTTACTTGCGAGCAATACTGCACTTTCTACCTTAGGGCAGTAATATACTTACCACACGTAAAAAAAGCACAGAATGGTAGTTTTTGTACCTGGTGGCATACGTCTCCAGGGCAAACACCAGGCTTGTGCTTGCCCTGGTTGGATGCACACCAGGTGCAAGCCCTATTTCTTCTTCCAAGGACAGACCCAACCCTTTGAATATCCCAAGGTAGAAAAAGTACTTCCAGCCCTCACTTTCCGCCCAAAAGAAGGAAAAACCATCATCACAATTAATACTACAGGTACTAAGTAACGACCCATTTTACATTTTCGATTTATTGATAACAGTATTTATACCATTTTTGTGAGTTCACTGTAGTTATCAATTGTGGGTGGCGTTTGCAACAGAATCGTAATTAGGAAATTATTTTTTAATACTTATCTGTCACTAATTGCTTAAGACAGATATGTTTGCACAATTAGGACTCCATACGACATAAAAGTCACTTAGGTAGTTTTTACGCCATTAACTAAGGATTTAAACAAAGGGCATCAACCTTTATCGCTGACTATTAGCTTATACTCTCATCTCTTATTCGAAAATCTCCATTGATGTTATCAAAATTTGTTAAAATACAACGTTTTCATTATAACAGCATTAAAAAAGTATAAGTATATCGTAGGCATATGATTTTAAAAATGAGTTTTTTGTGGCAGTGGCCCATTATATCGCAGTCTTTCAAGGTGAATTTATTTTTTTTTTTTTAAGGTGAAATTATAGTGCAAATTTATCGCAATTGAGAAAGTTGATTCTGAAGCTAGATTAGCGGGTGTTTAATTATTTAAGAGTAATTGGACCTCTGTGTTAGTAAAAATTGTCTACATGCTACCATTATTAAAAAAATGTTCAATCATACTATCACACACCAATATACATTGCACAAACAAGCACACGCAAGTTTGATAATGTGAGCTTTTTACAGTTAATGTTTAAAATGTTTTTGAAATAAAAAATTACTGATAACGGTTGGTAATACTTTTTCCCTTCATTTAAATTAAACAGTTTTTATATGCACTTCATCGGTGATAAGTATTTTCCACTGAGCGCAGTTTTAATGAAATAAAAAAAGTACAGGTTTTCTCTTGTTACATTTATATAAGATGTAAGAGTCAATCGTAAATTATGTGGGTAGTATTTATTGAAAATAAATAATTGTGTTAGCCAAATATACTGTAAATAATGTATTTCATAAAAGATTAATCTTTTTACATTAGTTTTTCTGAAATAATATTCTTTTTCTTAGAAGGAGGGCATTTAGTGTATACCATACAGTCTAATACAGTTTCCACTTTACCAAAAACCTCACTTTTAGAATAATCATAAAATAATAGATAAAATAGCTGCTTTCGTGTTTCGCCCTTAATTGTTGTAGTCTGTTTTGATTTGAAATAGAAAAAGTTAAAGTGGGGTAAAAAGCATATGACCATCTTAGCAGGAACTTTAAGTATTCCATTTATCAATTGTAATCCTTTGAAAATATAAAACAGAAAAGTTGACTTATAATCTCTTACCGCTGAAGTTTACTTGATTGTATCGCTTAATAAATATATTCATTAAATATGTAATTTATGAAGAAAAAACGACGAACATTTTCCACATTCCAAATAAAAAAGCAATCGTCAATTGACAGACATTTTTGCAGAAATGAGGGAGGAATACAAAAAATCAGATTGGGAACCAATGGTTCTCGATCTGATTTTACGTCTTCCTTCCTAAATTGACAAAAAATCTAACAACAACAAAGCTTTGCTTATTCTGTAAAACCTGAAGAAAGTGTGACATCTCTTACTTTGACAACAGCAGTAACAAAATATTAAGTATGAGAATAAGGCCACCTTACGTTTACTTCTCTGTTTGCTGTGTACTACGGTTATGCGCACATTACTTTCATCGCTATAGTCAATATTAGTTTGATGCATATTGTAGATATGCTATAAAATAAATAAAGCTTTAATTCGCTGAGATATATTGACAAGTGAGGAAGAAAAACGTAAAATAAGATCAAGACACGTTTGTACGCAATTTGATTTGCATCTTTCTCCCTCATATCTCCAAAAATCTTGGTGAATTGGGGCTTAATTTATTCATTGGAATGTATTAAGTGTGTGTCAGCTTTTATTTTCCTAATAATCTTGCAAGATATTTAATAAACAAAATTATTAAGCTATAAAATCCAGTCAACTGTATCGACAAGGTAGAAGATTTTTTTCTGGCATGCCCCTAAGCACCATTCAGCCAGAGCCGTTGTTGAGTTCTTAGGGATGTAAAAAAAATCTCCAGTGATTGCGTTTACGTATCGAAAACAACTATTATAATTCTGCTGGTTCGTGATATAAGTTAAATTTGATTACACTTTATCTTCGCACTGGGTCCCACTATTACGCATGGTGAAATGCCACATGTTAAAAATGAACTATTTTTTTAGATAGGTTTCTAAGCTTAAACATTGAAAATTCGTTATGTTTTCAGATCCTATGTACGCTGTTATCTTAGAAGAACATAAAAAAACTCTATTTCTACTTATCTTTTTTTACATGTGACACGTCTTCAGAACTGCATAGAAGAAATAATTTATTGTTAATCTCGATGCAGTTCAATTTCAAGAATATTAAAATTATTTCGTTACATAAAAAATAGTGACTTCTATCCTCAAAAAATTCTTAACAGTTTCAAATTGCTTTATCTTTTCAAATTAGAGATGGTGAGTTAGATTCCTAAAAAAAACTGTTTTTTAGGAAAAATTACGTTTCCTATCAAGTTTTCAAGTCCATCCCATTTGTTCACCTAACCTGTTAGTAGCTTAGAAAATTTTCTATGTTTTTTACACTTAATCGAATTGTAGAGACTATATAAAATTTCTAATAGTTTTTTCAAATTTATTCTATACAAATTAATTTTTTCAGACTCCCACAACTACTGTAATAATGTCAAACAATAATAAAGATAAAAAGAATGTAAGCCTTCATTTTTACTAATGACATTCCATCATGCTTAAGAAAAAGGGGCTGTAAAGTTGACATTTTTAAATTATAAAACTAATTATTGCGTAACTTAATGTTGTCAAGTACATAATTTAAGGTAATATGGACCATGAGTAATATGCGATTACGTTCAATATATTCCAGCTGTCTTGCAAGGTGCTCTGAGCGTACAAAAGTATGCGTTAGATATGGACACTGGCAAAAAGACAGATAGTGTTTAAAAGAGAGCTTCACATTTGCAAACTAAACGCAAAGTAAAAAAAAAAAAATGGAGCAGTAGCAGTGGCAGCAAACAGAAAAATATCGCAAGAAAAGTTATTACTTTCTTACGTCACAATTTGTTACACAGTATGTTAACCCTCATTGAACTTTTAACGTTTACGTTAACACTTAAACTGGTGTCTTGCACAGTTTTCAGAAAAAATTTTAAAATAACCAGATTGTTTAAAAAGTTATTGAGATCAATTTATTTGTTCGTTCGATAAGTAACGTAAGATCATCAAACACTAGAGAACTAAAGATTCGATTCGCTTGCTTTGATTATCAACATTCTAAAATGAGTGTACGTAAGTAAAAAAGTAATATTTTGATTCTGAACAACAACGGAAACTATTTTTTTACCTGTAAATGTTAAATTTCTTCAATATTTATCAGTAAGGCAGACTACAACAAATATAACAAAAAGATCATAATGCAAATCTCTGGATCTTGACATAAACGTAAATATATCTGCTCTGAGCTAGTATGATACTCACATGTGAGCAGGGACTTATTTGTGGTAGTGCGATACCATTCGATACATTGAAAAATTTGTTTTGCTTAACAAACATCCAGCATTTTGATTGGTTCACCAAATTTTCATGGCAGATAGGAGCAACGTATTTTTCTGAGCCAAGCAAATTTTACGATGTATCAAATGGCATTGGGCTACTATGATTAAGCCCTAGCAGCTGCTGTAGTCTCGTCATCTTCAGTGGTGCAACAACTCTTTACAAAATACCTTATAGAAGTCGCTCTACTTAAAATACTCTTTTCGAGACATTAGATTTTATTGCTATTCCATTAGAAATTGTAGTAAAACAAGTTAATAACACACTATCATTAATAGAAAGTTAAATTTTCTTTAATCTTAGTTGTATTACAAATACTGTAGAACGTTGTAGTGTTATAAATTACAAAGCAGCGATGGTTTAAGGTTTTGAATAATCTTAATTTGATGGCGTAATCTCTTTAGCTTGGCGTATTATCAGATATATTGCTATCTAGTACGTGAATATTGATGTATTTCATTCAGCTATATTTTTTGTAATGCATACGCCATTAAATTTTTCAGGGAACGTGAAAGCCGAAATGGGTAGATTAACGGCACCAGTGCCACCGCTCTTACATATTCAAGATCTGTTATAGGGTTTCCAAGATCAGCAACGTCTCGAGAGAAGGGTAGTACTAAACTGACGTTGGACAGAGACTTTTTTGAAAACATTAACGCTGCCAAAGGAGAAGGTAATTTCAGGCAGGTTAATTAAATAAATTTATGAAAATAAAGTATGACATGTTGCACAAATATATATGGGATTTTCTAAAGAGCCCCCAGAAGATTGATCAAATATGGCAGTCTTAGTTTAAATAATGTGCGGTATTGAAGACAAAAAATTTTCTTTACATCTTATATGAGCTTTTTTATGCAAATTAAGGCAGTATATATTAAAATTAAACATAATGTTTGACAAAAAAACTTAAAAAACTAAAAAGAAGCTTAGAGTACATTTAAATGCATAGTTATTTTTCAGTTTAAGCAAAAGTAAACACTTGATTTTTTACATAAATTACGGTTCTTAGAGTCTCTAAATCATAGATAATAGATGAATACGATAACTGCGTTCTGAAGGACTAAATTTTGACGGCAATGATAGTAGGCGTTAGTTTTCAAGATACCACATGTATTAATACACTTTCAAAAATATGTGTAAAAATATGTAAAGAATCTTATCGTGTTCTTCTGTGTGATAAAATAAGTATGAGACTTATACCAACGACTACTTTGCTACTACTTTATTACTTCTACCTACATAGAAATAAATCTCACTGTACGGATTAGTAACGGATCCTGCAATAATCAGTTTTATGCATAGCTCTGATCAGTTGCGGATCAGTTAAATGGACCTAGAGATGTGCGGATCAAAAATTGATCAAAAACTGATCCATGTAGATAAGGTGGAACCAGTAAGTGCCGATTTGATTGAGATAGTATTAGTTGAAGTCTAATAAATTCTACTATAGCCATAATTGGTCCAAAAAAAAGGAAAATAAGTTACAAAATTGTACAATCTCAAAACAGAGACACCTATACAGTAAAGTAATTAGCACACAGACGAAGAAAATTGAAAAAGGAATATAATGACCCTTATTCAATGTAATTTGATGCTGCCTCGAGTCTGCTCTGTTCTCATATATAACTTAATGTAATTGGTGTGATAAAAAGTTTCACTGTTAAAAACTACGAGATGTTCATTGTCATTTTTCATATTACTATTACAATTATATGTTACCTCCATCTAATAACTATTTACAGAAACATCTATATAATTTATTTTTTTACATTGTATACTTCTATTGTAATACGTGTGTAACAAAATGATTGCTTTATATATTGTTAAAGAACTCAATTGTAATAGAAAAACATTATACGATTCTTTTTATGAAAATGGAGCTCATAAATACACGATGAGTAGTAGCAAAAACAGCAGCATCGATAATAGTAGTACTAGTAGTAGTAAAAGTTTTTCTTCTTTTTGTGCAGGGAAGAAAAATGCATTGAGGCACACTGCAGGGACAGCGGTAGTGTGGGACTTAGTCTATTTTTTTGAAAAGACCACTCATACCCACTCAACCCCCCCCATGCCACGTGGCTTTTGTTCCACCCCAGAACCACGTTAGCATTACTTTAGGGTGGAGCCACCAGAAAGACCATCTTGTCCCCATTAGCATGAGCATTAACAAGCTAACTCGTTACCATTTGCTAGAGGTGCCAATTCTCTTGAGTCCTGAAAACGACTCGGGATCCCTGATGATTGGCATCTGCTCTCTAGCGCTACAACATTTAATGCTTTTCTACACTGCTGCCCACAGGGCAGCCTCAGCATCCCGCGCGGCAGCTTTCTCCTCTTCCTTCTTACGACGGACCACTGACCCGACGTAACCGTTTACCGCCCTTCATCTCTCTTTGGTGCGAAGCATCTCAGAGATATTGTTTTCGAAAGTGGGTATCACGCTGAGCTTGTCTAACAGTTGCTGGCACTCATGGTGACATCTCTCGCACACGAAAAACGCGTGTTTAACGGCATTATCCACCGCAAAGCAGTAGGCACATCTGAGGGATGCTTTCACTGCCACGCGATGGAGATAGGCATTAAACTGGCCATGCCTGGAGAGAAACTAAGTGGGATTATAATTCATTTTTCCGTGCCCTCGCTCCACCCATGGTTGCAGGTCCGGGATCAGCCGGTGCATCCATCTACCCACACTAGCCTGATCCCAATCCTGTTTCCATGTTGTCAACGTTTCCTTCCACTTGTTGCCATCATTTTCGTCACAGGAGCCCAGGGATTTTCTTTGCCTCTCCAGTGCAAGCAATACAACGTGAATCGTTCTTGCTATCACTATAACAGCAGCAGAGGAAAGTGAGCGGTAGATGGCAGCGATCCTTAGAGATCCGATGCGCTGCACCAAAATGAGGCTCTCTCGAACGTCCCATCTCACAATTAAATCCGTCCACACCTTCACGCTATCCAGCAGTATCAAGTTGGAGACAGACGCCAGAAGCCGTCTTTTGGCTTTTCGTGGGCCCCCACCGTTCAGCATTAACCATGTTAGCGCTCCCGCAACCTTAGCGGCTTTGTCGGCTGCTCTCTAGATGTGCTCCCAGAAGATGAGCCGTGAGTCAAGCCACACCCCCAGGTAGCACACAACCGGGCTTGCGCAGATTGCCTCACCCACAACGCTCAGGCTAAAGTCCACCCCAAACCACCTTTGCCTGGTCAGGGCGACCATCTTCGTTTTGTCAATTGCAAGCATAAAACCGTGATCCCGCAGCCACTCCGACACTATCACGACCGCCCACTGAAATTTGCACTCGGCCTCTTCTTGGGATCTCACTGTAACGTGCAGTGCTATGTCATTAGCAGAACCTGTCAGCTCAATCCCTGGAGGCATTTCAAGGTGCAGAAGTTCATCGTAGACCTGGTTCCATAAGTCAGGGCCAACGACGGAGCCTTGTATGACTCTCAACGTCAGGTGCCTCTATCTTGGGCCATCCTTCTTGTCGTACTGAAGTACATGATCCTGGAAATAGCTATTCAGTATCTTACTAAGGTATTTTGGTACATTTTGGCACCTTAAAGTCCTCATTATATCGGACTATTAGGCCGAGTTAAAGGCGTTTGTAACGTCAAGAGTCACCAGGACACAGGCACTTCTTGTCTTATGTGAGGGTTTCCATGCATCCTTCACCAACTTAAAGACCTCAGCCACAGCCATGACCATCGATTGTTACCCTCGAAACCCGTACTGATCGTCCAAGAGACTGACTTTCCCCCTTAAACAAATTTGTATCAGCTTCTCAAGCATTTTCCCGGCATTATCAAGCATGCACAAGGGTCGTAGCGACGACAGGACCAAAGGGGATGGTTTACCCTTGTCCAGAAGGACATGCTTTCGGATAGTCCACCGCTTGCTGAACAGTCCGTTGCGCAAAGACGCATTAAACATGTCCAGCAAAACGTGTGGTTTTTTCGTGGCTATGACTTTGAGGACTTCAGATGGCACCTCGTCTGGACCAGGGGCCTTGTGGCCTGGCGTCTCCGATACCACCGACCTCTATTCATTGAGGGTAAAAAGAGGCACCTCACCCACACTTGTGCCCCCCCGCCTTCTTTCGGGATGCTCCACAAAGGCAAGAGACCACCCGCTCCAAGAAGGAAGGCTCCATTGGTACCACCAGATCCAAGCCACGCAGTCTTTTAAGCGCGACTTGGTAGCCCAGGCCACACTTATCTTTGTCTACATCAGTAATGAGTTTGCGCCAGCATCAGTTCTTGCTCGCCTTGATCTCCCACACCATGATACTTTTTGCTTTCTTGTACGTGGCAACAGCCACCTTCGCGTCTTTGCAATTTCTGTGCTACTGTGGAAGACTGCATAGGCGCTGTGCTTCCCCACACAGGTTGGCTATTTCTTCGATCCACCAGTAGCACGAAGGCCGGCCCCACCTAGCTATTTTTTAGGGCATACACGCGTCACACCACTTCTTGACACGTCCCATGGTACCCTCTACTAGAGCCTCAACTTCCGCCGAATTCGTGATCTTGGATAAATCTACGGGAAGGGGCATGCTTGTCATGGCTTTCCGCAACAAATTTCGATCGAGCTTTGCCACGTTTCACCCGGCTCCGCACCCTCGAGGCACTACTTGCAAGTTTTTACCACATGCCTCATTAATCATGAAACTGACATATTGGTGATAACTAGCTGTGTAGCCCTCCAGAACCCACGAGTCAGACACCCGCGCCACAATTTGTGACGATGCTTGTGTAAAATCGATGATCATACTCTGGTTTCCGGATCACCTGGACGTTGCTGAACTACCAGAGTTCATGACGATCTAGCCTTGCAGCCATCTCTAGCATAGCCTGCCACCTAGAGTCGGTTCTTGGCTTCCCCCAAGTGATAGCCTTAGAGTTGAAGTTGCCGAAAGTCAAAGTTCAAGATAGTCTTCTAAAGACGCCGATCGAAGTATTAGGAGAAATGTAGCAGCTCACATAGAATACACTTACACTCTCACACAAACGTGTCCCTGCCTCGAGTGTCGGATATGAAGAACTTGTCGCTGCTAATCAGGATAGCTGCGCATTCAGTCCTGTCGCAGTACCAGCTCCAACCTGGTATCGTGCGGGACGGTTTTTCTTAGTTCAACGAGGACACCTTCCACCCTCGTCTCGCTGACAGACCCCACGTCCGCCGTGAGCCTGGCCACGTCGAGCTTCTTCATAAGGGCCAGGACCTGGGTATACTTTTTCCCTTCTGCTGGTATAACCAGAATCGCCTCGGGCCCGACCCTGCGGTGCTTCTTCACGGTGACTTTAGGAGGAGAGGGTAGCACCTTACCCCCAAGGAGCTTAGTCTTCTCAGCCTTTTTCTAACCCTTTTTAGGACTTAAGTCCACTCAGCATGTTTGGCTATATCATCAGCCACATCACCCTATGTATGCGGCTAAGGTCCAGAACCCTTTGCCTTTTTTGGGGCCTTTTCTGGCGTCCGTTTTGGGCTCGGGGTCTCTCCCCCTCAACCCCCCTTTCTCTTTGCTCCTTTTTAAGTCATCCTCTGTGTACCGCTTAAGGGCAGCTTGTCCGTTTCCCAGAGTCTTGCCTGGAAACGCCTAAGGATGCCTAAAGCAGTCACCGCCAGCACGATGTTGGCCTTTATGGTGCCCGCAGTGTTGGGGTGCCTCACTACAAGCGCGCTTAGCCACTCCATTGCCTTCATGAGATCGTCAACTGCTTCATCCGCAGTCATGCCTGACTCTGCCCCCTGATACAGCTTCTTCACACCACTTTGGACATGAAAATTCCCTCTGTTCACTCACTCCTTTTACTCCGTCCTTAGTTGTATCAATATAGGTCTTATCTGCAACATACAAGCTTCATCCCAAGGTCCCAACCGACTCATCTGGATCCCAAAGCCAGTGCAGGCTGACGTCCAGCCCCAAGACATGCCTGAAGGGTGGATTCGGACCAGGAGGGTAATCTCGCGATATAGCACGCCCTACCACGCTAGCCCACCTCCACTCCGTCACGTATCATGCCCCAACCAGGAAACAATCCACTGTCTGGAGATTTTCTGGCAGACATCACGTGGCAGAACGCACTCACCACACTGAAGGAGCCAAGCAGCCAAGACAAGCCAGCAATGCCAGACCAGCAATCTCATCAGCCCTAATAAAGGTCCGCCGAGCCGAGAAAGCGCAAGAGCCGAGCAGAGGCTGCACCAATCCCGCACGATCCCAGCCCAACAAGCCCCTGCCAGGCTAGCAAGACCGCAGTAGCAGCACGACCAGCCGACCCCCACCCTGTGGCCACTCCAGTGTTAGCCAATTGACCAGACCTGATTAGAAATCTGGCCTCCCCTCTTGCAGTCAGCAGGAGCTAAAAAAAGCTCAGGTCACTTCAGCACGCAGCCTTGGTATCGCCTTCCTGCCTAGGATCTCCCTTTGGCCGCTTACGGGTCGTAAACACGGCAAGCCTTCTGCTCTCGGCTAGAGACTATTTTTGAAAGGTTCCCAGAAATAGCAAGCTAGGTAATGGGGTTCGGTTTAAATAAAGGTGTAAGGTTCTTCCGTGCCGTGCCAAACCCCAGTCAGAAACCAGGGAAAGACCACCGCCAATCCCCAAATCTCGGCCTCGCAAGAGAGTACCGGCGGGTATGCACTAAAAGTGCCCTCTATATAGTCCCTCCATATAGTAATAGTGGTAGTAGTTCTAGTAGTTGTAGTAGTAGTAGTAGTAGTAGAAGTAGTAGAAGTAGTAATAGTAGTAGTAGTAGCAGTAGTAGAAGTAGTAGTAGTGGTTTTTTTTTTTTTTTTTGTAGAGAGAGGGAAAATACATTGAAGCACATCGCAGGAATAGTGGTAGTGTTAAATTGAGTGAATTCTTTTTATTAGACCACACAAACCCACTGAAACTTACCGTACGCTACGTGGCTTTCAATCCATCCCCGAATCCACGTTAGCATTACTTCCGAGTAAAGCCACCAAGGAGACCATCACGTCTCACAGCATTAACGAGCTAACTCGCTACCATTTGCTATAGGTGCTGATCCTCTTGAGTCCTGAAAGGGACTCAGGGTCCCCGAGGACCAGGACCCTGTCTAACGCTCTATAGTAGGCTGCCAACCTAGCAATCACCACTAGAAGCTTGTTGCTTTCCCTTGCTGATGGTTAAAAGTACCCAGCGCAGCGTGGGTAAAAATTAGCCTGCTTTCCAACTCAAGGCCCCTTTGCCTTATTTTTTTTCGCTTGGACTTTTCTTCTGGCCTGCTCCAGGGCTCTTTTAAATAAAGAGCAGCTTCCATGGCCTGCTTCGTGTTTGTTCTCCGTTGTTGGGCAAAGGAAGCACCATGCTGAGCCTAGACTCTTTTTTTACCGGTGGCTTAAGCTTCCACATCGGAAGCAAGAGCTAAAATCTGTTTTTTTCCTTACAGTTGCATGAGACGTGTCCATATTTCAGGCATGTGTAACATTTTTTTACTTTAATTCTTGCTTGAATTCGGCTGCTTACGAAGCCCAATCGTAACCTGCCTTTCTCTTCTGCTTGTCTGGCAGTTGTTTCGTTCACCTTTATTAACGCCAGCCTCTGTCCTCTGGCATTTAGATCAAAGAGAGCTATTTTCAGCTCCTGGCTCTAAAGTCCAAAAGTCCTAGTGAAAGCCTCTTTGACCTCATCTTTCTCTACAATAGCATCTAGATCTCGGACCTCTAATGTCACTTTTTTGTGGCTCATTTTGACAATACCCTGTCCAGCTACTGACTTCTTAAGTTTCTGTGAGAATGCAATAGCACTATTTACACCTTTGGCATTAATAAGTATATCTTTTTTTTTAGTAGTGATAACACTTTGAACTGCCACATAAGCCTCATTATAGTCAAAGTTCGCCTTTATGGTCTTCAGCACCTTTGCAAAAACAAGCCGGAAGAAAAAAGTGGATATAACAACAACAGTTGTAGTGAAGATGTCCGAAGGGCAGATCTTTGCATAGGTGCTGAAGACGATGAAGGCAAACCTTGACACTGATAAGGCTAATGTGACAGTTCAAAATGTTGTCACTACAAAAAAAAGAAACATATTTATTAAGGCCAAAGGCGTAGGAAATGCCATTGCATTCTCACAGCAATTTGAAAAGTCGGTAGCTGGACAGGGTGTTGTCAAATTGAGCAACAAAAAAGTGTCACTAGAGCTCTGAGACCTAGCTGCTATTGTAAAGGAAGATAAAGTGAAAGAGGCTTTCGCTGAGATTTTTGGACTTAGAAGCTAGGAGCCAGAAGTAGCTCTATTAAAACCAAATGACAGAGGACAGAGGTGGCTTTGATAACGGTGGACGAAACAACTGCCAGACAAGCAGAGGTGGAAGGTAGTTTACGTGTTAGCTTCGTAAGCTGCCGAATCCAAAGAAAAATTGAAGTAACAAGATGTTACAAATGCCTGAGATATGAACACGTCTCAGGCAACTGTAAAGAAGAAAACTCACCCAAGCTTTGCTTCCATAGTAAAAGCTTACACCACCGTAAAAAAGAGTGTCGTGGCCCAGCACGATGCTCCCTTTGCCCAACAACGGACAACAAGCATGAAGCAGGTAAAGGTGAAGCCAGCCCTTTATTTAGAAGAGCGCTAAAAGAGGCTAAGAGGAAGGTCCAAGCAGGACAAAAATAAGGCAAGGGGGCCTTGAATTGGAAGACAGTCAAATGCGGACCCACGCCGTGCTAAGTACTTTTACCTATCAGCAAGGGAAAGCATCAAGCTTATAGTGGTGCTTGCTAGGTCAGTGGCCGACTATGAAGCGCTAGAAAGGGTTGTGGTCATCAGGGATCCCGAGCTCTTTTCAAGAGAGAATTAGCATGCCTAGCCATTTTTGGTCAGTTAGCTCGTCACAGGGGGGGGGGGTGTTTAGTGGGTACGAGTGGTCTAATAAAAAAAATTCATTGAGTCCTACACCACTGCCTCTTCTGCGGTGTGCCTCAAAGCATTTCCCCTCTCGCCACAAAAAAAAAGTAGTAGTTGTAGTATTAGTTGTAGTTAAACTTTGATTATTAAATTGTTACTAAAATTGTACGTAGATACAAAGTTATTATTATTGTGTTCATAAATTGTCTTAACTAGTCATCGCATCAATGAAGGAAAGTGATGTCGATGTAGACGATGCTCTTGATAAATGTATCAGTAACGTTTATGCAAACGAATATGATATATCGAAAGTGGCTGCAGTGGAGCCCCTTTAAGGCTGGCTTAAGACATTCTGGTATATATGGTAAGTGACTGATACAGTGCTATGCATGTATATACATGCGTTATACTTGAAAGACCAAATTCAGTTACCAACCCCCCTCACCCCCTCATTGCCCCTCAAAATTTTAAATTTTTTTTATAAACCCCTCAAAATAAGAAGAAAATCTTAATATTTTCTCATTAAATTGACTCAATAAAGTATCCTATGGAACTAAAGCCCCCTCTTGCCTCCTTAGACTCTCCTCCGAAACATTTCATGGTAGTTGTTTAAAGCAAATCATTAGTCATAACTAACAACTACATGACAATACTACTAAGCAACAAATAGACAAATTGGAATCTAAGTAATTTTGTTACTAAACTACAACAGTCATACTTAGGAGTATTACCATAGCGAATTATTGTTACAAAATTATCTTCTTTATTCAATTTAAACCAAGCCATCAAAGCTATTTTTAAGTTTTTTATAGCGTTTAATATATTACTTTCTTTGACTACTATTAATTATTTTTTTCTTGCAACACGTACGAGTAAGTTAACTACTGAATGGCTTTGTCTACTAAGAGAAAATTCCTATAGCGGCTATGCTGCTTCCATAGGGCTTGAATAACGATTATCTACATATTTTGATATTTCTTCGAATACTTTTACTGTATTTTTAGTATGAAATTAGGTGACTCGTATTTTAATACTTAAAATGAAGTAGTTATATTATACTACAGAATTCTTATTCGAGATAAAGTATTGAGGGTTGGCACGCAAAATGCGTGAGCGGGAAAAGCCCCACTTGTGTATATATATATAGATTATTAAGAAGTCTCATACAAGCTTTACAATAAAATTTATTAGCTTAGTAATATAAGTTAAACAATAATAACTAACTGCACCACTCCCTCTTCAGGGGTAGGCCTCGCTCACACCTTTATGGGGCTCTCGGCAAGTGCCCAGTTTGCCCATCCCTTTAGCCGTCACTGAGCCACGTTGAGGTAAACAAAAGGCAAATGTTTTTGTTCGTTCTGGATTGCTTAGAGGTGATTGAAGTTAACATGCATTATTATTTTACTTATGTACTATATACTTATACAGACCCTACAGCAGTAAACAAAAGGGAAAACAAGGGGTGAAAGAAAATGGCTGCTGTAAAAAGACCATCTTGATCACAAAAGGAGAGCGATCGAAATGTCTTGAATGGCGAGGTAGAAAATATGTTAGCAACTGGTGGACCGCCTTCTGCTTATGATGGTAATATATTATATTATGTAACTGTACAGGATACATTCTAACATGCATTGAATGCATATTTTTATGTTGGTTCTATGACTGCAAGTTGAGCATTTTGGTGTCACCTGTATAGTTAAAGTACACTTTTTATTTCATTTATTTATTGAAGTTAAATAATAATAGTTAGCAACTGCATTCTTTCTCCTGGATCTGTAGAATTAGACGGTTTGAGTCTTAGGCTTCAAAAATCGTTTGATAATAATCATTAGTGAACCCCAAGATCACTGGATGTGAAAACTTGTGGTGTAGGTTAAGTCGTTCCGTTATGAAAATGTGAGAGCACGAATATTTATCACTTTATTTCTTGAGTGTCAAGTATCGTATTGAAATTACGCTTTTCGCATTTTAGAAAATCGATTGCGTTTGCTGTATATTGATCAATACTGATGATAACTGATTGTGCTATTTAGATTCCAAATGATTCCAGCACTTCTATGATGTATACAGCTAATTGGAGAAAAAATAACTCAGGCCTTACGGACCCAATATGTTTTTATTTCTTTACACGTCGAATGATTGTAATACACGGTGAAAGTCTGCGAATGACATGTTTTTAAGAAGATAACCTTTAAAAGTTCTTAAAGCTTTCAACATTTTTTTAAATTTGCAAAACGCACATTCAACCTGTACCCCTCTCGTTTCCGACTGCACATAGGAAAACAAGCAGAATTTTAGTAAGGTAAAATGTGCGCTTTCAGATTTTCAAAGAAAAGTTGTGAGCTGCAAAAGATCAATTAAGTTGGGATAATATATCTAAGATATCTCATTATCTCCTTAAAAACATCTTATTCGGAGGCTTTTATCTTATTACAATCGTTAAATGTATGAGAAAAAAAATTAGATTTTACCTATAAGACGTATCTTATTTTTTCCCCTATTGGCTATGATTTTGTGACAGTCACATGACTTCTTGGAATCCCAGTAGCTCATAGCGTTTGAGTGTACGCATCGTATGTTAAACATATTTTTACGTGGCACGTGGAACGTTTTACATGGTGATTGTAGTATTGTCAAACAAGACTACCTACATGTGAAATCTGTGATGTTTTATGAGAGCATGTAGGGGAGACCGGGGCACTGTCGTCACCCATTTTGTTCACGTTATTTAGAGAGAACTTATTGTTGACAAGATTAGGGGTAAGTGTACGTATCTCCGTGGCACGTACTGAAAATTCCAACTTAAATGCACCATAAAAAATGCTATACTAAAATTTTTTTAAATAATTTTTTTTTTAAATCTTACATAATCTCTTACGAAATATTTAAAAAAATTTTATGAAGCTAAAACTGCAGTATAATATTCTTAAAACGAATAAAAACAGTATGCTGGTATTACCGCGGTTGTGTACCTATTACCCTGTACGTATTACCGCGGATGTTCCAATCACCGTGTCCGTATTACCGTGGGTGAAGAAAGTTGTATTTGCGGAATATAAAAAAAATGCAAATTTCACCTACATTTTCTACATGACTTATTTATTGTTTTAAAAAAATTTTACTTTTTTTTGTACTTGCTTATTAATTTAGTAGGAATCTTATACATTTTTTAGCACTCAGCAATAGATTTTCCAGAATAGATACTTTTCAAAGCTAATTTTAATGTCTCTGGAGAGTAACATTTTTAGTTTTTTTTTTTTATTTCGATCGATTTCTTGCCTTTCTTGCCTTTTTTGCCTTTTTTAGTTTTCTTCATCTTGGTTACGTTAGATTGACGTGCTTACCTACTAATTGTTAACGTGTTAACTGTCATGCGTTCTGTAAATATAGGGTTATGTTTACGTACACTCACCGCGGAAATACGTACACAATCAGTTAATGAGCGCGTTGTACCGAATACCGTGGAAAATAATTACTTACTCAAAATATACACAAATATTTCTGTTTGAATTGCACCTACATTAACGTCATTTTAGATTATTAAAATTAAAAAACTATTTTATATGAAACATTTCTTATTTTGAGCAAGTAATCATCAGTTTTTCAAAATCCACGGTAATAGGGCAGAGCACGGAGATAGGTACACTTACGCCTACTTACACACACGCATTTGAAAGGTTAATATCTCAAGAAAGCAATTCCGCTTTAAAAAAAAAAAATAATACGATTATCATTTTTACTAGGTGAAATCAAACGATCTCCAAGTGGGGCCTAATTCGTCATGGTGGGGAATAGTTCGTCATACTCTCGCTAGGCACGGATCTGACTGCTGGTAAGGTTAGGTACAGTGCACTTATTTCTTTGATTCCAAGTGATAAACAATTATTTTTACTGAAATTACTTGTTAAATAATATAATTAAATACAAATAATAAGTTCAATTGCTCTTAAAATGCAGGCAAGCGTGCGTCAGATAAATAGAAAAAGGTTTATTAAACTAAAATGGAAAACTTGTCTTTTTTTATAAATAGATTTCTTTTCTGTAGTCCCAATCACAGTATCAAGTTTTTTAATACTCATAAAATAAATGAGTCTCACTTAAACTTATAACTATACCGATGAACACTTGTAACAAATTATGTACTCTTACACTTTATATATAAACGCAAAATTACGTATTTGCTCTTCAGTTGTGCTTGAGTCTTGCACTTTATACTAAAGAGTTGTCCTCAGGATTCCAAACTCTGCAGCTGTAGATTTGATCGATTTACCATCATGAACACTTTGTATCGATAAATTCATATTCTCATTGGTCGAATCATGGGAATGCAACTTTTTTTTATAATCACGCACGATAGTAAACAAAACGAGAACTTAACCTACAAGTACCTACTGCTGCGTTTGCCGGTGACGAACTGTGCCCCTTCACAAGTGACGAACTGTGCCCCACTTTACACTTTTTTTTAAATTTTGCAATAAGTTTGTTAATATTTATCTCATCATGAAAAAAAAAAAAATTAAAAGTGCAGCAATCAAGCTTCTAAATACCTATGATAGAAAACAGGAAAACTTATGATTGTTTACTCAGCCTGTGCTGGAAAATTATTGTCCGACCATGATTTTTTGCTCAAATTTTAAGTTCGATTTTATTAAAAGGTAAAATAGTTTTTTCGTATAAATTTTTAAGACGATTTAAGTAAATGCATTAAGGAACCTATTTCAACAAAAATGACATCGCAATATGCATTATTAAAGAATCCTCCCCTATACAAAGAGGCACTTCTCGCAGCGCTAGACAAGGTGTCAGGGAGAGCATCCAAGTGGAAAGGTAGTGTGGTTTCTTCTCTAGCTGCTCTTGATTAGCTAAGCCTATCAATGTTGTTAGGCTAGTGGATACACATATGCGTTCATGTAGGCTTGTATATGTGTAAGCACAATGCATCAATACAATACACGCTCAGCGCATATGTGTGTTTCCCCACTAGCCCAACCCAATTTAAAAAATACCATAGGCAGTATATGGCAAAACTTAATACACTTATCCCTATGGTTCAATCTTTACACATTGGAAGAGAAGCTCGAGACAAAGTACAGAAGAAAGTTCTCCCTCCATTTCCAATATCCATTACACAACAGTTTGACGATTTGGAAGAATTACTGCACGACTCAGTTGAAGCCCAAATTATATATGTATGGATTTTTGTGATAAAATTTTTACTTACAAATCTTATCCTATGTTAGACTTTTTTGAAACCTCGTACAGTCTTATTAGGAGAAACGTAGTTAATTGGTAGTTAATTGGTTAATGTATTGAGCAGTATACGTATAAAAGTAATAACGTTTTTAATTTTCAGAGTACAGATAACCTATTATTAAGCAGCATGTTTACCTTATGTGAAGCAGAAGAAACTCATATATACATACCAAAAAACTGCTCGAAGTAGAATTAACAGTACTATGTACTTCGAATACGCTGTTTTTGGCCTTTATAAACACCTTAGTCAGAGTAAAGAAAGTAGCTAAGTAACGTTGATAACGTTAAATATGCACTAATTAACTTCTTACGTGGAACTTTTTTTTCACTGAGAAAGAAAATGTTAACTAGATTTCTTTCATACGGCCTGCAGTACTTTTTCGCAAGAGAGGGAATGTACGTCAGCCGTGGTCACGTGTTACTGTTGCGATTCTAATTAGCAAAAAGATGTAACGACTAAAATGTTTATATCTTATTATGGCTAAGTTGAACTGCATTAAAAAATTGTTCTCTGTGTACCTGTAGTATCTTAAGTATTATACATGAAGCCATGTCTCGATATTAGAAAAAAGAAGTCTTGACGCTGTAAAGCGAGCCTGTACTTTTTGGATTGTAATAAGCGCATATGCAACTCTGTAAAAAGTAGTATGATCATATTACAGTATAACTATAACACTTATTTGGAAATGCTTGATTGTTTGCAGGCTTAAGTATCTAAAAGTGTTGGTGGCTTAAGTCAGGTGAAATTTGTGAGAAATGCTTGTAGGCGCATTTTGAATAGTGCTTTGGTAGCTAAAAACTATTTAAGGTCTGGAATTAATACGAATAAGACACCAATTCAGAAGAAAAATATTTGTTCCATTCCCATTGGTAACACTACAAAGGAGTAATAATAATAAGTTGTTTGTTGGCCAGAGTACGCATAAGCTAAAATATTAACATAAAAGTATTGGTTTTGTAGATATGATCGTCAGTGTCAGTACTAGATACTCAGAGGATGGAGTCGTGAACGATGGAAAAAACTGGGTGCAACATGCCAAGGAGTGAACTAAAAAAAAAAATAGTTTGTTGTCTAAATATAGATATTTTGGCAACCTTACTAGTATCCATCATTTTTTGTTAGGCTTGCACACTTAAAATAAAACGAAATTATGGATTCCATACATCATTTGTTAAGTTACTTGTATTGTCCTGTGCATGTATCAATAAAAATGCCTGTACGTATTAAAACTAGTACATTTTCAGATCTTGGACATCGGTACACTACTTACAGCTTTTGAAAATAGCTTTTATTTATGAATGTTAATTATTTCTGTAAAAAATTATTACTTATAGTAAATCAGTAATTCTTTTACAAATCAAACGGATTTTGCTCTTCACCCTTCTATTTCGACTGAAAATTTTTTTCCAGCTTCTCAAGTAAAAAATAAGAGATACGTGTCCGAGGAATTTTTTTTATCGCCTGTTCTCGATTTTATATGTTATAACTAATTTCATAATAGTGGTTGGAGACTCCTTTTTAGCAATGTATAGCTCCGAATCTTTGAGAGCTACAAAATTTTAACCAACGGCACTTTTGTAGCTAAAGAGTTAAACTTTAAGAAAAAAAATTAAAAAAAAAAAAAATCATGAATAGATCAATATTGTTACTAACAATTTAATTGTTTCAATCGATTTTTAACAATGGCATCCAAAGTGCATCGAGTTTTTATCATTAGTATCGTAGTCTTCGTCAAACTTAACGTAAAAATCATATTCTTAAAATATTAAGACCTTTTAATTGTTATTGTTATAATGTTATTATACATAGCACGCAATGGTGAAAAAAACTGTTTTTTGAGTAAAAAATGATATCTGTACCTAGTTTAAAAAAAAGTTAAAAGTAAAACTTGTAGATAATTGAAAGATCTACAAATTTTGTATTATAATTGGTCAGTATAACCTCAAACTTTTGTATTTCCATGCAAAAAAGCAAAAACTCACCATATTATCAACTAATAAGAGTAATTCTTTACTTGTAAAACGGAGATAAGCAAGAATAACTGAAGAAATTATATTTTATTAAATTAATAAAACTGTGTGGTGAAAATTAAAGTAAACATTATGATAGCTAAATATTTATTTAAAGATGTAACAAAAGTTTTATGTACAAATATAACGTTTTTTACAGTTTCATGACAAAATTATGTCACTTGAAAATTTTCACAATATTCGTTTTTTCGTGCAAAGAAAATAGACTTACTTCTAATTCTTCACGAGATAGTGAAATATACAACGATATTTTAGCGTTCTCTTAATCGTTGTTGCTCTCAAAAATCTTTCTGACACTAATTTTCTTTCTTCTTCGTAATCATTATTTGTAGAATAATAACAAGTTATATTTGGCAGTGATTATGTGGCCCAATCAAAAAGTTATCATGGCGTTTGAATGGGATTGTTCATTCTCTGAAGACCTGCTCTGGCAGCTAGTCCCTTTACAGTCCCACCTATTCCGTCGCATTCCGGCCCCTTTCCATGTGAAGTGGAGAAAAAATGCCACCCTGCTGCTATTTTTAAGTCTTCAAAGGAATGAGTAAAATTAATAAAGTTCTTTTCATTTCTATACTGTCCACTTGCACCGTCAGACTTGTATATTACTTTATTAACAGACGGTAAATTTATTTTAATAAATTCAATCAACTGCTTTTAATATAGATGTGCGGCAATAGTGTCGTAATGTAGGTATTCAGAAATGCAAACAAAACTTAAAATTTTTCATTCATCCAAGTCATTTCTATAATCATTAAAGATAGTTCTAAGGTTGCCTGATTGTTGTTTCAATAATTACCCTGAACCAAATTTAGAGTTATGAATGCATAATTTTCTAATAAGTCGCAAATTCCGATACACTCGTTTTCTCTTAGCTTATTTTTCATCCCATTTCAAAAATCCCTTTGTTTGTTAAACACAAATGAATAAATAAACAGTTTTTTTAAGCCTTCACTTAACTTCTGTAAAAAATTTTCAAAAGGAGATATAAGGATCTGCAATGAGGTTCTTTCAACCATAACCCATTATTTGTAGGTAACAATTTCAATGCATTTTTCTTTAAAAATTTCCTCCAGTTGCACCAAATTTACCGTCACTGCTCCCAACTTTTATATCATATTCTTCACTTAAAGCGTGGAAAGAAAAAATTGGACTAAAACATCCACATAAAATTCTACGAAGAGGTTAAATATGTCTGAACTCAATATAATAATCAAAATATTGTAAGTACTAATTTTGGTAGTTCGTTTTCACTCTCTTTTGTATCTTCTTTTTTTAACTTTGATAACTTCAAGTGGCAAGAAAAACAAATTTTTTGTTGTAATGCATTCGACAAAATTACCAAATCCAGTTTCAAGAGTTGGTTTCCATTTACTTTCCTTAAATCAAAAGTGTTTGTTGTTGGATGTTTAAGATTAAAAGGATTCAAACATCCTTCTAATCGATAACTAGTATTTTGCATTTTACGTGCCTCTTTCCGTGGCATTGTTACGAAGTAAAGATTATTTAACTTTAAATTACAACGAGTGAAAATATGTCTTGGTAGTAGACCAAAATATACGCACAGCTGATCTAAAGGCTAACGATCTTGTAGTACGGGGAATGTACGAGTACCGTAGGTAAGACTTTGAATCAGAGATCTTACTGTAGGCAGGCTTCCCTGTACGATTTTAAAATTTAAAAAAATCATAGAGATGAAAAATCTATTTTTCATATGGAAGCAGATAATACATTAAATAATAAAAAGCAAAGTCGCAATAAGAGAATTTGAAGAACATAAAACAGTTAACGTGTTGATGTTATGTCGAGCGTTGTTATTATTATTTTTTTGTCTAATGGTGAATAATTATTGTTTTTTCTTTAATAGAAATTCGCTCCTAATTATTCAGGAGATTAAATTGGAGAACAAATCCCTTATGATTTTATTATAATGGAAATTTATACTAAATAAATGATATAATGGTGATTTCTTGCTTTGATATTTGAATTTTAATGTTACACTGACAAATGGTACAGAAGTTGTAGATCTTTCCATTATCTACAACTAATAAATTTAACTTCTTTTGATACTAGGTACAGATATCATTTTATAATTAAAAAAAAAAGTTTTTTTCAACCATTACGCGCTACATAAACTAATGTTTTAACAATAACAATTATAAAGTCTCCATATTTTAGAAACATAATTATCACGTAAAATTTCACGCAGAATACGTTGGTAATAATAAAAACTCGATTTATTTTAATAAAAATTGTTAAAAATCGATTAAAACAATAAAATTAATACGATTAATATTGATTTGTTGATGATTTTTTTTTTTTTTTTTTTTCTCAAAGTTTAACTCTTTAGCTACAAAAGTGCCGTTAGTTAAAATTTTGTAGCTCTTTAGAATTCGAAGCTGTACACTGTTTGAAATAAGTCTTCAACCACTATTATGAAATTTGTTGTAACTTGTAAAATCGAAAATAGGCGATAAAAAAAAATTCCTCGGACAGATATCCCTAATTGGTCAATATAGAAACTGGAAAAATTTTTTAGCTGAATCGGAAAGGGGACGAGTAATTTTTAGCAAAATCCGTTCGGTTAATATAAGAATGACGCACATATACATGTTCATCTAGTTCTTACGTGTAATTAAGGATAACAAATTTGTGAGCATGTTTAAGAAAAGCAAATAATAAATAACGAATAAGTTATAGAATAATGCAAATACGCTAATAATATTTAATTAAAGTGGTTGTAACATCTTAATAGATGTAAAAAAAGTACTTATTACTCTAAAAGTATATTAATTTTTTTTTATGTTATGTGAAAAGTTTTATTTCAAGTAAGTGTTGCGTAGGATTCTATGGTCTTGGGGTGCGCATGAAGTAAATAGTCGAGAAACTAGTATGAACGTCTTTATTAATGCAAAAACGAGAGAAGAGCGCGTCGCGTGTGTACGACCTTCATCCTTAACGGTTCCAGCCAGAGAGGGCTTTCTTCAACATCTTTTCTGCTTGAACTTTTTTCTCTCTCCCACTACAATCATCTATAGTAGGCCCCAAAAAGAAGGGGCGCACGTACGAGTAGCTATGATATCGTACGTGACACGTCTGAGGCCACGCCGCTATCGTCTTCGATGGTTATTTCCTATTTAGTTTGTATGTTTGTGTTAGAGTAATTTTCGTGTAATGTTGTTTGTGTTCTATGAGAGATTCCTAGTATAGGAGTAAAAAGGTAGAGAGAAAAGAAAGCTCTGTCCTTGTTCCTCTTTTACACAAATTCGCTAAATTGTTTTTTTTTTGTGTAAACATTTACTGTTTTTGTTCATGCTCTTCTCCCCCTATAATACAGTGCAGTATTGCAAAATTCTTATTTAAAAATGTATAGGGTGTAATAATCTTTAAGTTATTTCTACTAATTATTAACTTATCATTTAATCCTACTGCAAGTTATTCATGTTAAACTTTTAAAATATGACATTACAGTATATTATAATGTATCGTACAATATAACTTATTCTCCTATTGTTTATTCGATCATTCTTTTAATGTTTTTAATTCGTGTTATTGTTACAGTTGGCTGCGCTACGAGCCTGTAAGATATTTTCACATAATGCATTTTTGTTCATTAATATGGTAACTAAATTATAATAAACAAACGTAACCTAGATTTATGTATGTATACAAAATTAAATTAAATTATTTTTTTTTTTTTTATATATATATATCCTCTTATGCACGAGGACGTTTCATTTTGTCAACTGCCGGAGGTGCACTTCTGACCACTACGCGTACTTGGTTTTGCGACGCGACTGGTCTTTGTGTGGTCTGTAGCATTATTGGTTGCGCTGTCACTGCACCCGCCGCTGAGCCTTCGCTTCCAAAACAGTTTTTTCTACCTGTAAGCATTCTAGCCAAATTTAGTATTAAGGGGCCCCCCCATTTTAGGAACCCGAACGACCCTGCTGCCGTGCCTAAAGCTATTTCTGCAGTTATCCACGCGTACCCTTCCCAGTTGAAAAATTTTCCTTCCATTTGACCTACTTTACGTACCCTTTGAACTATGTCCTCTAGCTTAGTACCGATCGTTAATTTATCTTCGGGACAGTGTTCTTGGCTACGAAGCTCCTGCAGTCCGTCTCTTTTTATTACTATTTTTATTAGGTTCAGCAGCTCGTCTCCTTTTGTTCCTTTTATCTCTTGTATAATCTTTTTTAAGTTCAGAGTTGGGCCCTGCAGATTAACGACGTGATTCTCACCTTCCTCCTGACCCAGTTCAAGTCTGGTTTCTGACGCTTGGGCAGTACATTCTTTTGCCAAGTCTATTACTCCAGCATTGAACACCTTTACCGTCCCGTGTTGAGGGTGCTCGCATTCAACATGTACCTTTTCTTCCCTTCTAGTGCTGAACGCGTGCTGATTTTTTGCGTGGAGTTGAGTCCAGTACGCCCCGTTTAATTTTGCTAAGACGATCGTACACTCCTCCGGATTGTCTATTGTTTCTTCTAGGATAAGTCGTATCTTGCATGGGTGATCTTTCTCCACTTCTTGCGTCGGTTCTATTTGTGCGCATATGTTTATCTGGCATAATTTTTTACATTGGTCGACCGCTTGTCAAGATATCGGAGCAAACCTTTTTTCGCTCATGCTACTTACTATATATTCGTACGTTGGTTGTAGATATGCCATCATGTTTGTTATGTTAAACCTTTCTTGCTCTACGGGTAGCATCGTTATTCTAAGCGGGTCTAATTCTTCCTGCGTTACCAACGGTATTTCAATGTGCTATATTACTTTCCTATTAAGTGCTACCGTCGCTATTTCTGCTATTTTCCCTACTCTTTCCTCTGTCATTGTGCCCTTATCTCCCGGAACCTTGAGATCTGGCCAGAACTGATTTACTAGTATTTCTGCCTCCGATATCCTTTTTAAGGCTGCTTCCGGTAGATGCGATATTTCTCGACTTGCCAAATAAATTATATCCGTTGCTGTTTCAAATTTCGCTGCTAGTTTATCGGCCAGCTGCTCAAATTCTTGAATTATCTCCGGCATTCTATCATATCCGCTTACCGAATCTGCAAATATTTTAAGCCCTTTTTTTTAACATCTCCTGCTTTATCCTTATATTTTTTTATTATTTGCAGTGTTTGTTTGTGATCACCAAACGCTGTGACTCTTATTTGTTCTTTGAGATATTTCGTTATATTGGTCGTACTTGTCAAATTTGATTCCGTCAACTCCCGTATCTCATCCTTGTTAGATTTCAATATCTGCCCCTGGAGTATCTGTACTGTCTCTACTTGGCTGCAAACTTCCTGCCCTACTACCGATCTGTACGCTGTTTCGACACCTTGCAGCGCTCTTATGGTATTGTGAGTAGCCAGTCTTATGCGATTTCTGCATGCTTCTTCTTCGCTTATTGTTACTCTGCATTTTCATTTTACCTGCTTGCTTGCTCTCGCAAATGCATCAATTTCTCTAATTCTTTGATCCCAATCTACATACCATATGATTTTCTAAGTAGACGCAACTGATTAGGACTGCCCCAGATTTTCCACTTATATTTTCGGATTCTCCTTAAATAGCTCTACTTCTCCCGGTTGCTTTCCTATCGGAGTGGCTTCCCCCCTAAAACATAGAATAGATACTTTTTTTTATGATACCTGCTTTTCTTTTTTTGTAAATTAATTTCCAGATTATTTGAGAGAAAAAGAGTAGAAGAAAAAAAAATTAATTTCTCGGAGTGTCACTATTGTACGGCTCCCGATTACCCCTTCTGAATACTAATATTAACGTACCAGCAATGTTAATCTCTGAAACAATGATTCTTAAGGACGGATAAGATCAAACTTTTGCGAGTCAAGTCGGGAATGTGGCTCTACTTGTACATGTCGTTTTTTTTGTATTCCCTTATTCTTTACATTTAACTTATATTTAAGGTGTGCTTGACTGAGGTGTATGTATGTGTATATATGTATATGTATATAAATAACAACCATTCGCTATGCGACAAAATTATTGTATTCTGTCTGTCTATTGGCACGTTCGGTACTGTGAGTCATTTACAACAGGAAGACGCATGTGGTACTGCGGATCGGCAATTGTCACACATGCTGTCCCTGCAAGTTTTCCTCGTTTATTATTCCCGTGCTAATTTTCCCCTTTTCTATTTTATCGAGAGGACCGGGTAGTAAGGATTTTTGGATAGTTTGGCTTTCATTTCGTCATTGCTTACTTTGACTTTGTAGTGTCAACTTTGCTACTTGGTTTCCAGTGACTTTTGCCTTTTCCCTTTTGTTCTCAATATGTGTTGGTCTTGGCGTTATTTTCTCTACTTTCCTTATTACCTTATTATTTTTGTACTACCCCGCGAACATGGCGTTTTCTTCTGTGAATCCAGTTGATTTTGTGCGCTGGCTGCGTGATTTCACAAACCTACCGTACAATAATACTCATGTTACCGGGTTTTGCGGTGGTCGACGGTAGTGTATGTTCGATCCTCGAAGGTTCTGTGATTGAAGATCTTTTGAGGTGCTGCGGCTGCTTGCATGTAAGTATTATCCCTTTTTTTTTTTTAGTAAGTTTTCCTGTAGCTAGATCATATGTATATATCCATTCAATTTGCTTTCTCTTATAGTCCATTTTATTGTTTATTTGCCGGCGAGTGCCCTCCATCGGACGTACCCGTGGGGCTCAAGTCATGGTGCTTGAGGGGCCTTTAGTACTGGCCCCTATCACTTGTCCCACCCACGGTGCGGTACGTATTACGTTAATTTCTTAATATTTGACATTGCTTTTGAGTTTCTTAGTTAAAAGTTTTCCTCTTTCTTCCTAGCTGGGAACGGAATTGGTCGTCAACCCTCATGGGTTCTTTTCTTTTTCCCTCCCTCTTTGTGAGCTGGACTGGCCCACAGGTGCTGTGCCTCCGCCTGTGCAAAGGTATAAGGACCAGGGTGGTGTCACATGCTGCGATGTCTACTGCCCTTCTGGACAATTGTTCACTGTTCTGTTCCAGGACTGCCGCTAGACTGCTTTTTTTTCGTCGTCGGGTTCCGTACTGCGAATCCACTGCAACGTTTCGGAGCCCAGGGCCTTGTACGTCGTAGCCGTTGGTTGTACGTGCCACAGTACGTTTATCGTGGTGGTGGTTAAGATATCAGCCTCCGACCAAGACGGTTTTCCGCTGGAAGGGCGGCCTGTTATACGTGTTAGGCCTTTCTTATTCGTTATTCTTGTAAGAAAAATTGTATGATTCGTATTAATTTTTCTATTTTCTCTTGCAGGTCGAACGGGGGAGCAATGGACTGTTTACCATCGCAACGCATAATTTGCCTGTAATTTGCACAAGCTGTAATTGTACTTCCAGCAATAGGCCAGCACCGACTAGTCTAAATGTGTCCTCGCTGGGGGATGGATTTCGAGACTTGGCTGTTGATTGTCTCCCTCAAAAAGCTCCCTCAAAAGAGCATACTTAAGGCGTGACCCACGAAAGACAGAGAAGTAGAAAAAAAAAAAAAAAAAATTACCCCAATAATAAAAATAATGCTTATATTCACACATGTAAAAATAAGACAAAAATGTAGCGATAGTTTTTTTTTTACAGCTGCCAAAATTCGTGCGAATCGTTAAATTGTGATCGTGGCCAGTCTTTGGGACCAATTTTTTAAGGTAGCCAAGTATAAAAAATTATTATTATTATTTTTTTTATCACTTTTTTTTTTTATTAATAATTATATGAAACAGCATTACATTATACTCTTATGTTTGCTTAGGCAATTAAAAAAAATAGTAGTTAATATTCTCCTGTTCTCCATTTTTCATTGTATTTTAGCGGTGCGTCCGGGGGCCGCGAAAATTTAAGCTAAGCTAGTGGTTTACTTTTGTACCCCCTTATTTCTTTTCTGTATTACCATTTTCTAACAGGGCTTTCACAACGCAAGCTTTTTTTATTTTATTCACGTGGGATATTCTTACTTTGTCGTTCCTCTGAAGTTTGAGATTCTTTTTCGCATAATCGATGCCAGTTATTTCGTAAGAGCCTTCATATTGGGCGTCGAATTTCCCTTTCGACGGCTCTTTTAACACATGAACCATTTTTTCCTCGAGGTAGTATCTCGTATTTAATTTGCAGTCGTAGTAATATTTTGAGCGGTATTTAACTTGCACTTGATTCATTGCGGCAATGATTCTCATCTCCGTCAGTGTCGTTACCAGCTCATTAAAATAATCATTCGACGTCTGGTAATTGGATGATGTCTTAAAGCTAGAAGGTGTTCTCGCTCTTTGTCCGAAAACAATCTTATGTGGTGAGTACCCTGTACTCTCATGGTCTGTAGTTATTGAATGAATGCATGCACAATAGTAAGTGCTCGTCCCACTGATCTTCTTTCTCTACGTAGGCTTTTATATATTTTGTGAGCATATGATGCATTTGTTCGATGGCCCCATTTGTTTGAGGGTGAACTGCCGTACTACCCATTTTGTCTATTTTAAATAATTTTGCTAGTTCATCCATGACGCCAAGCTTTTATTCATGACGTAGGTTTCTTGGTCAGACAGTAGATATTCCAGGGGTCCAAAATATGCTATAAATTTATCGGTTATTGCCCTCACGGTCTCCTCAGCTGTTGCCCTCTTTACTGGTACCAAAACAGTAAACTTTGTTAGCCAGTCTTGCATGGACAAAATATGTGTGTAGTTATTCGTCGAAGGCTTACTGATCGGCCCGTAGTAGTCTATTGAAATTTTTTTAAAAGGTCTGCTCGGTGTGTCCGTAATAAGCAACGCTTGTTTTGTTTTTACCCTTACAAGTTTCTTCGTCTGACATAAAGGGTATCCCAAAATAACTTGCCTTATGTCTAGGCGCATGTTTCTTCAATAGTAGTCCTTTGCGATCCTACTATATGTCTTGTTCATGTCTCTGTGCCCACCTATGGCTGCTTCGTGGTACTCTTCAATTATTTTTAATCCTTGACTCGTTGGTGAAACTATTATTGTGTTGGTGTAGAGCACCGCCACTCATCTAGTGTCTTTGAATACTTCCTCAAAAATATCGGCAAAGTACCCCCATTGGGAAAGATTAAGAATCGCTAGATCCCTGACAATTCCGATTGTTTAATTATTGTTTGCAATTATTACGTCTCTAAGAGCCTTAACACACTTTTTAATATTCGATTTGAGTGCCGCTTCCTCAAAATGCTCCTTTACGTACATGTATATAACCGTTACCTTTCTCTCTTTAGTACTTTTAGTTTCACCTACGACTTTCTCCTCGTTGTTCATGCGCGTCGGATTTATGTACCCTTTTTCATGTAAAGCATCTATTGCTTCCATATTGGGTACCGCTTCCGTTACCGTCATAAACGCCAGATTATCAAGATACCTAACGGTATGGTTTTCAATTTTGCTTATTTTTTGGCACAGGGGTGGGTCTTCTCCATCTTTCGATGCCCATGGCGGGCTCTCAGTTGGCAGGCTTGTTCTGCATACCACGTATTTTTCCATCGATGGAGAGTGTGTGACTGTGTTGGTTTAGTTCTCGCTCTCTGTTTTACATAATGCGTTATTCAATTCATTTACCTGCCCTACCTCTCCTTCCATCGTATTTTTAGAGCTTATGTCATCGCTGTTAGTAGGATGGTTATCTCCTTTCCCTTCTTCTACACGCATATTCGTGTTCGTCTCTACATCGGTAGGGTTTTGCTCTACTCCTGATTGACTCTCTTTGTCCCTTTTCCACTTACGTGGGTTTGTTTCTCCATCTCTTTCTGGCTTACTCGCGTGTTCTTTCCCTCTTTTACAACTACTACCGTCATCGTTATGTGAATCATTTTTTGACTCGGTAATAGAATTTTGTACTAGGGGCACGTAATGGGCATTCTCGCTGTTACTTTTCAGATGCAAGTGGCGAACTTCTTTCCTCTCCGTTGCAATATAGTGCGCATAAACATAGTTTTCCCGATTTAACTTAAGGTATACACTTACATTCTTTTTAAATTCTTGTGAAAATATGTATATACATTATCCATTTCCATATCCTGTACACGACATAAGTACATTTTCTGTTTCTTCTGACTCTCTACACTTTTGTAGGTATTCTGAATTTTTGTATATCATTCTCAGCTCGTCAATCCAGAGATTGAGATTAAATGAAAAAAATTAGGCTATAAAATAGGCAACTTTCCGGCAGGTCGTACGGTAGTCCTGGCACTTTGAAAAGCTTTTTATGAGGTTGAATGCATTCATTCGTTTTCCTTTGTGTATTATCGTTATGATATGCCAGCCACTTATCTGTCAGCGCCGTTGTGTCTGACGGTAAGTTAAGTTCCTTTACTGTTTGATTCCCTGGTTCTGCAAACTGGACCCGCTTATCACTTTTACACAATATTGAATCTGTTTTTTTCCTTTCCTCTGATGGCGCTTTTTCCCCAGGTATTTTTTCGTGGGGCATTCATACGTCAATCCTCATTCCCGGCCTTCCCTCTACATCTCGCCTTCTTACGTCAATCATAACTTGCGCCCGCAGTTCGTCTGATCTTCCCTCTAACAAATCGTGTATATCCGGTTCCTTGTCTGCCTCTGTTGTTGGAGCGAAATCTGTTTTCGTGCTCACTGAGAGCTCCGCTGTCCTACGTTCTTCTTCTTTTGTGTTTTGTGCCGTTGTACTATTTGACGTTTGTGGCGTATCACAATTATCTAATATTATTTCCTTTGAAGGGCTCATTATTGTCGGCGTAATCGGAAAATTCGGCTTTTGTCTGTTTAATCTATCCAGTTGTCTCTTGCGCAATTTTCGTTTTCTCTCCTCGATTAGTACTGCTGCTGGTATACTCGTCGTTTTTACTTCCCTTTGAAAACCCAGTTCTTTTATAATATAACCTAATTTCCCGTCCGTCATTCCTTAGGAAATAGGATCATCCTCTTACGTAGCGATTGGTCTCGTCATTTTTTTTACTTCATCATCTGATGCATCCAAAACTGTGCCTTCTATTTTCATATCAAGCTTATTTTCAATCTGTCCCTCAGATAATTATTTCTTTTTCGTCCTTTCATTACATTTATAAGTACCGTCAGTGAGCGGCTCATTTGCTGTATGATCGTACTGTGGTGTCTCTCCTTTCCTTCTTTCTTCCTTTGATCTTTCTCGTGCTTGATCGGCTCTCTTCGACGCTTCAACACCTCTGCCTTCGAAAACACCTTTTCCAAATGTTACGATGCTTCCAGCTACCTTATTTGCTTTCGTTAACTTTCGGGTGCCTTTCACTCTCCCCGCCTCTTCGGCCGCCAAGCTTGCTTGTATCAGCTGCCAGCCCCAATCATCAAGTCCCGTACTGTGATTTTCTGATTCGCTTTTCATTATTACTGGTGTTCTGCAATTTGCAATAATAATGTCTTTTGACGGAATCTTGTTGCATTCCGTATATGTTTCTATTTTTAAATTGCAAACTATAATATTCTTTCTTGGGCGACCTTTTTTTCTCACTGTTTTCTTTATTTTCCTGCTTAATTTTTCGTTCATTCCTACTTTTTCCTCGGATTCAGAATTTCCCTCCTCATCAGCTTGACCATCTATTTTCGTTTCATATTTTTTTATTTTCCGTCCATCAAAATTTTGATTTTTTCTCTGTACTTTCTTATTCAAATCCTCTGAATCAGGGTAAATAATTTTTTCCTTTTTAGTATTTTTCTGAATACGATGTTTACGCGTTGCTCGTATTTTGAAAATGCACGCTGGAGGCCCATTGCTATTGGCTAGTCCTTTGTTCTTCTGTTAGTCCGCCAGCTGATACAGTTCTTGGCGTTGCCACTCAGTGTTCATTTCTCCTTGTCCTATTACTGGATTTCGAAAGAGTACGTCGGGTGCTTTGTTTGAAATGCCTGGCCGATATACTACGTCAAATTCGTAGCCTTGTAACTCCGGTTTTAGCCTATTTAATCTTATGTCAGGCTTCTTTGACGTATGATAATGTTTTAATGGCTCATGATCCGTCACCACTGTAAATTTGCACTTAAATAAGTACGCCCGAAACTGTTTTTTTGCCAACACTATAGCCAACAGTTTCTTATCATACCTGGGGTAGCGTAATTCACTCTCTCAAAGGCATTATAAAGCATCTTTACACGGTCTATCTTTCCCCAATTCGCCTTGGCTTAATATTGCTTCTATTGCATAGTCTGACGCATCTGTTGTGACCATAAAAGGCTTGTCCAGATTAGGTGCAATGAGTACCGGCTAACTACATAATGCGTCAACTAATAATTTGAAAGCTTGCTCCTGCTGCTCTTTTCATTTGAACTCTGTTTCTTTTCTCAAGAGTTGGGACAGTGGCTGAGCAATGATTGCATAATTCAAGATAAATTGTCTATAATATCTGACAAATCCAAGAAATTGTTTGATTTTCTTTGCATTCGTAGGTCTCGAATATTTCTTCGCTGCCTCGATTTTTTTTTAATCTGTTTTTATTTCTCCGTTCCCTACTATGTGTCCATGTACATTTGCTTTGCGTTTCAAAAATTGGAATTTTTTCGGCTCAATTGTCGAGTTTGCTTCTGAAAGCCACTTTAAAAGTCCAACAAAACGCCTCCCATGCTCTTCGAGGTTCAGAGCAAACACCATGATATCATCCAAATACACTTCAATTTCATGCCCTTGTAGACCCACCAACGCGATTGACATCGCTCTTAAAAATGTATTCGGCGAGTCCGTACACCCCATTGGCATTTTCTTATACTGATAATGACCGTCTGGCCCAGAAAATGCTGTTTTGTGTGCGTCATCCTCAAGAATTTCTATTTGGAAAAATTCCTTTAGATTGACTACTGTAATGTATCGAGCTGACGCTAAATGCTCGAGTATATCACTTTGGAATGGTAAGGGATGGCAACTTCCTACAGTAATTTCGTTGAGCTTCCTGAAATCAATTAACACGCACCAACGCTTCTTCCTATTCGGCCCCGCATGCTTAGGTACAATCAACATTTTAGAATTGTACTGCGATTTTGAAGGCTCGACGATTCCTTGCTCGAGCAATTTTTTCTATTTCTTTTTTTATCTGTTACCTTAGCGCTGGTGGGTACCTATAGAGCTTCGTTGTTACGGGCTTGTCTGTCGTTGTTATGATGCGGTGTTTTAATGTATGAGTTGCTTTCAATGGTTCTCCATTTAGGCCAAACACAAACGGATTATCCTCTATGAGTTTCCGAAAGTGTGATTTTTCTTTCTCGTTGCAACTTAAAACATCAATAAGCTGCATTATTTTATCGATTCTCGCTATTTTTTCTTCATCCGACAACCTACCTAAGTTGTCAGTGTTCTTGAAATCACTACTGTTCCCGCCACTTGTATGATAATTTGTTACGCCATATTCAACTTTGTTCATTTTCCTCCTTTCTTGGCCATCTGCCTCAAAAAGTCTTATAATTTCCTCATTAACGCCTTGAGCGTCGTTCCCTTCGACGCTAAATGGATTGGCCTCTCGCATCACTTCGCTTTCTAATAACTCTATTTCCAGTTCAGGTATGCTTATTGTTTCATTTAGTGTGTTTACACACTTAGCATAAACTTTTCCACCATTATTTGTGGCTATAAAATTTCTGGATAAAACTCCTTCTCTCATTCTTTGCAAAGGAACTCACCCTACTTTTATTTTTTCGCTATTTACCCCAACCTGGGCATATATAACTTGCCTTAATCTAGAAAAAATTTCGAGCATCTCTGGCTCGATTAAATTAATTTTCATTTCTCCTAATTCAAAAATATTTTCTGCCGCGCTTATGCAACCTTGATATAACTTGAAAATGTCCCATTCAATATTACTTTCCCCATCTATTGGGAAGTTGCGTGGGACCATATGCAACCTACACATAAGGCCATTCAGTGGTATTTAAACTACACCTAAAGTGCTACGCTCTCCGTGCATAACACCCAAAATTCTTACTCGGTTCCTCACGTCAAAGAATATATTTGAAAAAATAGTGTCTTCCTTTATAATAGAAATTTCAGCTCCTGTGTCCCCGTAGAATTTTGCTTTTTCACCTCTCAGTTAAGTGCTTGTCCTACCTGCTAGAAATATATTTATTTTTGCTTCACGCTGAGGCTCACTTCCGTTATTGTTCCGTCCTACTTCCATTTGAGGGCAATTTCGAGGCAAATTATCTCTCCTTGTCATCATATCAACTCTCGCACTCGCAGCTAGCGACTCTCTTACCCCCACGCTTGCCGTTTTTCTGCTGTCGAGTGTTTTTGTTATCTTTCTATTGACTGGGGGATGCCCAAGGCTTAGGGAGCGCATCGAGCATCCTGGGAGTTTTAATTTTCCGTGCGTGACCCGTCTGTTCTCATATTTTTCTTATGATTGTATTGATTATTTTGGTTTCCTCTCTGATTGTAGAGGTTGTATTTGTTGTCCCTGGGTCCATAGTTATTATAATAATTTTCCCGTCCCTGATTATAATTGATATAATTGTTATTGCCGAGTGTGGAATTGTTATAATTGTCATTACCAGGCGCGTAGTTATTATAATTATGTCGCTGATTATGATCAAAATTCCTGTTCTCTCCGAATGGCCTATCATTAATCCTGTTATCATTTGCCAAAGGGCGACTATTGTTGCCATTGAAGTTTCTATTACCATTGTTATAACTATTATAATTGGATGTGTAGCTATTACATTTGTTATGATAATTTTGAGGGTCAGGGTTACTGTACTGCACATAAGGTGCCTGATCATCGTACGCAGGTCTTCCTTCATTTTTGTCCCTTGTCTCCGTTAGTCTCTAGGGTAGTTCTGTTTTGGGCCTATCGGGGTCTTTTATTTTTCCGTTTTTCACGTCCCTCCATAGCTTTTCGCACCCGCTCGTATAGTGCAGACAGTGCTTCTGACAATATAAGCACCACTTAACATCTTTGATGTGATCCCATTCGTCCATATCACTCTTTCCCTCCAGTGCATTGCTGATTACCATGCCTATCCTTGGATTCCTCTTACCAAAACAACTCTCTTGTGTTGCGTATGTGCTTAAATCATTAGGTGCCATTTGACGAAAACTTAACTTGTTATCTACATCTATAGCCACTTCAATGGCCTCCTCCAGCGTTACAGGTTTTACCGCAGCCACATTCCAATTGTAAGGCGCTTTCAATCCATATATAGACAGTTTTGCTGACTCTTTACCCGTGGATTTTTTTAGGGCAGTTTTCTGAATCTTGGACAGCTGTGGGTTGGCGTCATGAGTCATCATTATTCTATTTTGCAACCGTGGCACCCAGCTGCAGCACTGAATAACTGACTCGCTGTTCAGATAAGTCAGTGACTTAAGTGGGGCTAGCTGTGTATCTATGCCTCCCATGCTCCTAAATCGCCGTGACAGCGTGAGTAAAAATGCGTCTATGGTATTAAACAGTGATTACCGGGTGAAAAATTGATCCACCGCCATCCTCCTAAGTTTACCGCCTAATGTACCTATAAAGTATTTTTCATATTGCGGCGGAACGGCTAGATTTGCTGTCCTCGCCATCTGTTGAAAAAGCGGAAAGTTTATTGGATCTCCGTTAAATATATAGGGATGCCACTCGCCATGCTGTTGACATGGGACAGAGCAATATAGTGCATGCTGACAGGGTACGTGTTTTCCCCCAACTGTTGAATCATGATAGGGCTTATGTAAGTCAGATTTGAATGCGCTTGATGTTGCTGCTCTCGCAAAATGTATTCCCCGTGCATGTTATTATCCTGAAACGGCCAGTCAGATGACGGTGCTATCGGTTGGCCTCTCACCCTTTCATTTATTGGGCCTGTGGGTTCGTAGCTGGGTTCAGCGTCATGCATCCTTGCGCCTGAAAAATTTGGGATTCCCATTTGCTCCCCCCCATACATTCTTATCTCTTCTGACGTCCTTGACAGTAAGTTTCAATTGTGTTTATGGCCAAATACTAATTCCCTACAATTTTGTGTAAATGCTTCCTCCAAAAACTGTGTCACACATTGCTGTGCTGTTTGCTGCGCCGCTTGTTTTTCTCATCGTCTGAACGCATGTTAAAGCGTATCCTGTATATCTTTACTATCAAACCTATCTTTCAAGTACGAGTTTACGTCCCTCAAAATTTCGCTCATCCTATTTCTGGCTGTATAATCTGCATTCTTTAAGGGTGACGTATTCGCGGCGTCGTTTCTTACGGTGTTCGAATATTGTGCACCCTCCTCCATTATGCATGACGTTGTTTGTGAAACTTTCTTCCTAATCACCCCTGGTTTCATTTTTTTCAAAACCTTCAACAGTAGCATACGCTGTTTCTTACCTATTTTTTCTCGTTCCATTTGAGTTTTGGGGCTGTGCTCTAAAAATACGGTCAGTATTTCTGACTTCAACTCGTTTTTCGGATACAAGGGAATTTCGTTCTCCCTAACACTTACTACATCACCGTGCGCTTCATCGAAGTTTTCCATCGTAGATTCTTTATTATTCTTCTTTTTTAAATTCTTTATTTCCCGTCTGTATGAGAGCGCTTAAGCACTTGTAAGTAAATTTCTATACGATTCTTTGCGTTCCTATCTCACGATGACAAAACTGCTTTACTGTAACATTTACCATGTGTCAAATTTATTATGTATTCATTTATTATTTCCTCACTTCCAATCTGACCAATTTATTTTCACGGTCTGAAATTTTCCTGACTCACGATAAATTACCCTAATGACGCACTGACGATACTTTTAGGAGAATACCGAACGCAAAACCAATACAGCAAAAAAATAAATTCATAACCAACTGAAAAAAATTTAACAGGACCCCTAGGACAGTTAAATATATTTATTTATTTATAAATCTCAAGTACTTACCATATGCTCCTGGCTAGTATAATGGCATCCAAGATCTTTATCATCCTTATTTGCTTGATTTCTATCGTAGTCTTGGGTATCCTCCACCTTGGTCCTTGATTAAAGCTGTTTTTTTTTCGTACTTCAGCAACTTCTCTCTCCGCTAATTTCTTTCGTAGCAGTTTCTAGTTCACTTCGTGGCATGACACTATGTGTGTTTCCCAAAACGACAAAAACCGAAAGAAAAGGAATTTATTTTTATTTAATCGCGATGATCATCCCACTTCTGACACCAAAACTGTTGCGTAGGATTCTATGGTCTTGGGATACGCACGAAGTAAATAGTCGAGGAACTAGTATCAACGTCTTTATCAATGCAAAAACGAGAGAAGAGCGCGTTGCGAGTGTACGACCTTCGTATTTGACGGTTCCAGCCAGAGAGGGCTCCATTTAGCATCTTATCTGCTTAACCCTTTTGCTCTCTCCCACTACAATCATCTGTAGTAGGCCCCAAAAAGAGGGGGTGCACGTACGGGTAGCTATGATATCGTACGTGACATAAGCTTATACTTGCTATAAGTTGGTGCTCCGTCTTTTATCTGTCATTATGCGATGCAACATACTAAAAAGGATACCAAAAAAAGAATAATTAGTTTGTAATCCAAATATGGCTGTATTAAAAGCCGTAATAGTATTCTATGATTTTTTGTTAAGCTTGCACACCTAATAATAAGAAATTTACAGGTTCTGAATAACATGAAAGAACGTACTGATATCTTTCTGTGTATTTGTTCATAAAAATGTCTGTGTGGCACTTAACCTGGTATTTATTTAGATCTCGAACATCGTTACGCTTCTTACAGCTCTTGAACACATTTTTTAATTTTTATTATTTACACGTAAAAATATAACTGTTGCGTATTTATATTTATTTAGTTTTTACGTGTTACAAGAAATACAACATCTGTTAACTTGTTTCAGAAAAACAATTTATAAGCGAAACAATCAAAAATTTAATTGATTACGTAAAAATCGCGTGCAAATGGAACTATTTAATACGCTTGTAACATTACTTTAGTATTTGCAATATGTTTATTTGTAATATCTTTGTGAATGTAAAAAAATTATCATGGTTTTTAAATTTTAGAATGTAAAAATGATATTTGGAGTATGTTAATGCGTATTCTAAGTAGTTTGTTACCTCTTATATCCGTCAATGCATCAAATATCAACTATATTCATCAGCGCCTACTATGACTTCTAATAAAATTTTTTCTTTCTACGTACAATTGTTATATCTTACATAAAATTTATTGATATAAAAAAACATGTCATGGATCGTATTATTAATTCCTTCTGCATATAATAAGTTCCACAATAAGAACTTTTTCTTGTATTTGTATAATTAGACATTTATGGGTTTAAAAAATGTAACACTATTCTCATTATCGTGAAGTCACAGCTTCTTTCTCTCGATGAATTCCAACAAAGTATGAAATTATAGTATGTCATTTACAAGATACTTAATTAGGTAAAAGTATATGTAAAAGGCCGTCTAGCTCAGTAATAGCTTTTGTGCCTAATTGGGTGTTAGCTTTACTCAGCTTCATTTCCTCATGACATGGCCCCTTGACCATTTCATTGATCTTTTGCGTTGGAAGAAATCTTTCACTAACAAATTAATTCAGTGCTGCTTAATCAACTATCCAAATAATAAGAAATTTGTATTAATTTTAAAAGTGATTAAAACATATGTAGTTGTTGCAACACTATGGCCCGTCACAACAAGTTTCCACCACCTGCGTAGGGATCTTACATGATGAGCAAAGACGAGGCATGCGGGGTGGGGAACATGCCCCCACCGCGGTAAAGCTCTCCTCCAAACTTTAGGCGTAGAGAAAAGGCTTTTCTACTTTTAGGTTACAAGAGAGGTTAAAATTTCTCCCTCTCCCTTCGTATAGGTATTTTTTTCAAAATAACAATAACAGGTTTTTCCAATAGAAAAAATACAAAATATTTTTGAATTTTTTTTTTTGTCATAAAAATATAATGTAACTTATAACGATGTGGTGTAAATTTTAGGTAAGTAACAACAAAAGTTCACGCGTTTATTAATTCATTTTAGAATTCAAAGCCTTTACAAGTGCAATTGTATGAAATGATGCAATATTGTATATAAAATCATGTGCACATTTTTATGTTGAATATTTGCATTTTGTTGTGTTTATAGACACGACTTTTTCATACACCTTTTGAATCCAAATTATTCGTATCTCTTATAACTTTCTTTACAATATCAGGTCTATAATCAGTAATTTGCACTTCAGACGTAAAACAACCTTTTTCTAAAATACAATCTCCAAATATCTGCACAAGAGTAGGCATCAAATCCAACAAATTACTAAATACATGTAAATAACAATCAAAACACTTAACAATAAAGCTGCTTAAATAATTAAGGATCACCTCTTTTACATACAAACTACGACGGTATTGCTTCGCAACAGTACCACTCGCACTTTGTTTTTCGTCCTTCTTCAAGATCAGTAGCCTTGTCGTAATAAAGTACAGTAAGCTTTAGGGACCAGTTGGAGCCGTTAATTTAAATGTACTGCAAGTTGCTGTCATCCATGGTAAAATACTTTTCATTGTCTGTAAATGCTAATAAAAATTTGTTCCAAACTAAAATTTTGAAAGGAATCCCTTTGAAATCTGTGCTTAATAGACGAACTGCTGGTTCCCAAACGTTGTCAAGTAATTTCTTAGTAAGTAATTGATTTATAAGAATATGGTGTAAATTTAAGGTAAGTAACAATTAAGGTACATACGTTTAATAATTAATTTTAGAATTTGAAGTCGCTACTAGTGCAATTTTATAAAATGACGTGATATTGTGTGTAAAATCGTATACACATTTTTTTGTTGAATATTAGCATTTCATCGTATCTGTAGACACGACGTTTTTATACACATTCTTTCAATTTGAATCATACATATCTTTTACAATCTTCTTTACAATATCGAATCCATAATAATCAATTTGCACTTCATACACATCACAACCTTTTTCTAAAATATAATCTACAAATTTCTGCACAACCGTAGGCATCAAATCTGACAAATCACTCAATACACGAAAATTACAATTAATACATTTGACAATAAATTCGCTTCAATGATTAAAGGCCACCTTCTTAAGATATAAACAACGACGATATTGCTTCACAACATTACCACTTACAACCTTGTTTTTGTCCTTCTTCGAGCTCAATAGCCTTGTCGTTATAACTTATAGTAAACTTTAGGGACCAGTTGAAGCCATAAATTTTGATGCACTGCAAGTTGCTGTCGTCCGTGGTAAAATACTTCTTAATATCTGTAAGCGCCAATTTGAATTTGTTCCAATCAAGAATTTTGAAAGAAATCCCTTTGAAGTTTGTGCCTAATAGACGAACTACAGGTTCCCAATCGTTGTCAAGTAATTTCTTATATTCCAGACCAACTACGACGTTTTATGCCAAATGGTTGATTCAACGCATGAAGCATGCAAAAAGTCTGTAGAAGTGACTGTTGATACTGCTTCACGCTTGAGAGATCGAACCCTCTTTTTCTGAAACTCCATTTTTCTGTTTTACTGAATTGATGATATGACAAGCAGGCAAAGACTTCAGACGAATCTGACTTTTTTATACTAGTTGTATTTTGAAAGAGACAGTATCAAACGTTTGGAGGTGGTAAGTCACGTTTGAGCATGAAAAATTGCGTTGACAACACGTGTTCCGTCACGAAACAGAACTTTATGATCAGAATAAAACTTCGGGTTCAAGTTTAGAATCAATTGAAAGCCATTTATTCAAGTAATTCAGTTTTAGGTTAAGAACAAAATTGACGGTGATCACTGCTCGTTTGTCGGTATGGCTCTGCCCGTTTTTCAAAAAACAATTTTACTTATTATCTTTTGGTCGTCATAGCAACCAAAAACGAAAAAGAAGACAACCAAAAATGAATCGCCTATCGGCCCATCCACTGCGATTGAATCCCTCTGTGTTCGCTCGCTCCGTAAATCCCTTCTTTTATAGGTATCTTTACCGGTGAAGGGAAAATAGCGTTCACGATCAACCCTTATTTGATTGATCGCAACGCGGCCTTGAAGAAACTACAACTGTTTACTTTATAAATAGACGACCCCTTTAATGATTAAAAAACTAAATTAACAAACGAACATTAACAATTGTAAAATAATAACATTCTCCCCCGTTCAAAATTCAATTTTGAACCTCAGCGAATTCAACTAGTTTAATTATTAACGATATTACATTTCTTAAATAATACTTTGAGTTTTGAGCTTTTACTTTGAAATTCGCCTTTTCATTTGACATGGTTATTGCGGCAAGACTTTTCAAAATTAAATTCAGTTTGAACTTTGTTATATCAATTCTCTCAGCTACGTCCATTTGGATTAAACTTAAAGTAGATCCCTCATTGAGAAAAGTAGCTACTTCTTTACAAGCTTTATCGCCTTCAATGATTTTTGGAACTATTTTTAAGTAAACTTTAAAATTTGACTTTTGAGATGGTGAATCTTTGATCGAGTTCACCGAATTTAGTCAACTACTGCTGTTTTCGACTGATGGAGTCTCTGTATTCGAGCTTACGGAAGTTAATGGGGTATTTTTAGTGTCTCGATGTAAAATTTCGTGATGTTTTCACCCACATCTTTTACATGGATTTCTAAGACAGCTTGTTCGAATATGACCACTACGCAAACAATTATAGCACAACTTATTTGACTTTACCGTTTTCAATCTCTCAGCAATTGATACTTTACATATATCTCTACAATTTTCAATGTAATGATTTTTCCTTTTACAAAAATCGCAAACAAGATTCTTTTTTTGAATTTTATCCACGTTTTCGCATGAATCGTTAAAAGAATTTTCAGGCACATCTATTAAACATACACTCTTTTCATTTCGGTTATTACGAATAAATTGCTCGTTTTTTGGATCGGATTCTGTTGATCGTAACGCAAAAACACCTGCTGTTAATTATATCGCCGCTTCTTCAAAAAGAAAATTGACCAGTTTTTCAAGTTCAGGCTTTTCTCAGTCCTTAAAAGCAGCGTAACGTATATACCCACTCATCATGGAATCAGGGAGTTTTTTTATTACCTCACCTGAAAGATCAGAACTGTGCAAAAATCCTAAATTATTTAATGACTTAATCGCGGATACATAATTTTTTAACCGAGTAGCAACTTCTACTAAATTGTTTTTTCGTGAATCGATTTTTGGCAGTTCTTTAATTTCATTTAAAATTTTTTCTAGAATCAACCTTGAACTGCCGAATCTCATTTCAAAAGTTTTAACAAAATCATTTGCATTCCCTTTAGCCACAAAAAGGGCTTTAGTAGCGTGACGAGCTTCTCCTTTTAAGGACTCAGAAAGTCTTACCAAGTTTTCCTAATTGTTATAATTATTTTGCTGAGTTGTTACTTTATACGCTTGTTTCAATTCGCCCCAATCGAGCAGATCCCCGGAAAAAGATGAAAGTGGTTGGGCTGTTATCCTGCTTACTAAAGTTGTATTGTTCAATTAAATACTAGCATTTCTAATCGATACCAAAGTATCCTCAACAACGTTCGCTAATCTCGCGATATCTCCACTCAATTGAGTCAAATGTGCGGTGCTGTGAAAACGATTTCGGGATAGTGAATTTAAGACCGTATTTTCGAAATTATATCCTTTACTTAAATCGATATTGCTATTATCGTCAAAAGTTTCTATCGATGATGATTCACTTTCTAAATCCTGGTTTGAAATTGCTTCACCAGAAAAATAATCCTCAAACTCGTTCACAGGATCTTCTTCATCGTAAGGTTGATGCGGAGCTTGCAGTCGAGCTGCTGGAGGCGCAAGCTCGGGCAACAGTGGAGGTGCTGTATAACCTCGATGACGCGGCACTCGAGGGCGGACTGCCGCCGCTGGTAGTGCAAGCTCTGGCGCAAAAAGAGGCTTGGGGGGCACCGCGGGACCTCGACGGCGGGGTTCTCAAGGGTGAGTCGCCGTTGTTGCTAGAGGTGGCAGCGGAACTGCAAGATCAGCGACTTCCGCTGCTGGGCGTCGGTGCAGCGCTCGAGCGCGAACTGCCACAGCTTCAGGTGGTGGCGGGGTTGCAAGTTCAGCGGCCTCGGCTTCTGGACGTCAGTGCGGCACTCGAGGGCGAAATGCCGCAGCTGCAGGAGGTGGCAGAGCCACAAGTGGAACTGCCTCCGCTGATGGGCGTTGGCGCGGCGCTTGACGGTGAACTGGCGCAGCTGCAGGTGGTGGCGGAGCCACAAGTTGAACTGCCTCCGCTGCTGGGCGTCGGTGCGGTGCTCGAGCGCGAACTGCTGCAGCTGCAGGTGGTGGTGGGGCGGCAAGTCCAGAGGCCTCTACTGCTGGACGTCGGCGTGGCGCTGGAGGGCGAACTGGCGCAGCTGCAGGTGGTGGTGAGGCTGCAAGTTCAGCGGCCTCCGCTGCTGGACGTCAGCGCGGCGCTCGTGCCCGGAGGTGTTCTAGTTGCGAGACGGCGGCAGGAGCTGCAGGACCCGAAATTGGAGCAGGGTAATGCAACTGCTGAGGAAATGGTCTTTGGAAAAGGACTGAAGCTGGGATCGGTGGTGGTCATAACGGCGCAACGTCCAACTCTGGGCGTCAATTTCAGGGTTTTCTGACGAATCCATCTCCTGGTGGTTAGAGTTGTCTCGGAGACGAGCCCAAAAATCCGTGAGATTTGCATCGGGATCCGAGTCTGAGAGTCTGTCTTCCTCTCCATCTAGACGCAGTCGTCTGAGCGGAGGTCCTTCCAAAGAAGAGTTATTTCTTTTCCTCATATCAGCTCAAACGAAAATAAAGACACGGAAGAACAAAAACAAAACAAGCTAGATTCTCGGCCGATGCACCAAAATGTTCCGTCACGAAGCAGAACTTTATGATCAGAATAAACTTTGGGTTTAATTTTAGAATCAATTGAAAGCCATTTATTCAAGTAATTCAGTTTTAGGTTAAGAACAAAATTGACGGTGATCACTGCTCGTTTGTCGGTATGGTTCTGCCCGTTTTTCAGAAAACAATTTTACTTATTATCTTTTGGTCGTCATAGCAACCAAAAACGAAAAAGAAAACAACCAAAAAAGAATCGCCTATCAGCCCATCGTCTGCAATTGAATCCCTCTGTGTTTGCTCGCTCCGTAGATCCCTTTTTTTATCGGTATCTTTACCGGTGAAGGGAAAATAGCGTTCACGATCAACCCTTATTTGATTGATCGCAACACGGCCTTGAAGAAACTACATTTGTTTACTTTATAAATAGACGACCCCTTTAATAATTAAAAATTTAAATTAACAAACGAACATTAACAATTGTAAAATAATAACAACACATTTAGGATAGCGCTAATTTAAGTAAGTATAATCTTGTATCACGCGCGGATAAAAACCTCTTAGTATGAAATTCTTTACAAACTATTACTATTCAGAGGTAGAATCGCAAAACGCTGACATCTTTTTTTTTGGAATTTGTTATAATGTAACATTAGTATCCGTTACTCTATTACTAAGAATGCGTAAACTTGAAAAAACAAGTATGTTTGTGGATACACTTGTATCAAAGACATTTTACTGCAATTTTTTTGTAAACATTTTACCAGACAACCACTGCTGCCCGACACCAAGCTTCTCAAATTTTTTTTGCTACATCTCAGTGACATAAGACATCTGGCAGTTTTGTCATTCTTTCTTAAGTTAGTAGAAAAATTGTCAAAAAATTTATGAAAACCTAAGCCGTTGCTTATCTAAAACGAAAACATCAAAACAAAACTGACCACATACGATTAAAAATATGCTTTGTAACTGTTTGACATTCCAACGCAGTTTCTTACTATTTTTACATGATTGATTGATGTGTCGCGGTACATAAGGCTCAATACCATAGCTAACAAGGTATGACCCATTGAAATGTGCATCAACGTACATAGCAACCCAATGCATACCTGGTTTTGTGTGATCGTCAGTGTTAATTACGAGTACTGTCGGTTTCATCCACACGCATGGGATCTGATCGGCTGGGAACACACCACTGGTATTCGTTGTGATTTGCAACAGGACCTGTAGTATCTGTAGGCTGTCCAATACGCTCACAAAGCCAAGATTTCAGTTTATGAGCGTTATTTAAGGCACACCGATATTTTTGATGATTTGGTTTAAATGCGTGATGCATACAATACACTACTAATGACAAATTTTTTAAAAGTAGACAGTCAATATCGTATTCTATATTTATTACTTGACAAAGAGCATTTTATGTACTTCGTACCACTTCTCGCAACCTCTGACGTAAATTTTTCTCGCACTTTTTCCAATATCATCCAAAATTTAAAGAATTACTTGTAAAGGTACTTCACCCTCGAAGAAATCAAGTCCATAATGATGTCGGGATAACCAAATGTTTTGTCGTTGCGCTTCTTAACTCAATTTAATCAAGCGACAAGGAGGTGTCACTACCCAATATACGGAAAAATCATTGTTCAAAGCAACGATAGCAACTTCTTTCAGCACCGTTACGTCTTTTTTTACCTCAAAATACTGAATGTTGACTACGAGCTTCATACCAATTTATGGACAATTGTACGTACCACCAGCAACTAAACCAAGAGAAGGTTGGCGTGTTCGAGTGGTGAGTGTAAGTCTATGTTGTTAATAGCACCATCTTACCGCTAAAGTTTACTATAATTTAAAGTGGCACATCGATTTCGAGAATACTCTCGTACTCGGCGTACACTATACAATTAACAGTCGAAGTAAAAGCGTCAGAAACTAAATGTCCAATCTAACGCTGCCATGTTTAACAAGGTTTCAATGAGAACATTCGTTGGCCAGAAAATCCAGTGTTAAATCGAAAGCAAAGAGACAGTAACCGTTGGGATAAGATTCGCGATCACTGTTATTTTCTTCATTGAGAAAGTAAATGCCCACGCCTAAAAACAAGGTATGATAAGCATCTACATATACATTAATCATTTTCAAGTCTGAATGTAGTGGTTTGAAAGGATCTTGAACACCGTTAATGTACAAACAAAAAAAGTCATATTGAAATGATAAAAATTAAACGGATTAAACTATAATAGTACGATCGCCATTACAAGCTTGACTTTTTACGAAACTGACGATTATCCTCTCCTATAATCTGATTATCCTATAATCCTCTCAGGTCACTGACTCAGAATATTATTATCTAAAGTTTTGCCATTTCACTATACATTGTCACAGCTTTTACTTCAACACGCGTAAGTGGATATTTTGCTGTACTCTTTGACAGAGCTCTAGTATTGACTAATAAAAATTATGGGCTTATTTTAACACCTCATACTAAAAGATTTGCTACTTCAATTCGAATAGAAACCAAGTTTAAAGTGTCTATGAGACAAAATACATTCCAAGATCTTACTAATCACATTTTTACCTCGACGCCATTGATGAGTGATTTTTCCTGATTGCATACGTCACAATGAAAATGACCAATCAGATCAGTCAATTTTTTTGCTGTTAGTAGTGTACGTCTTGATGAGTCTGGCGTTGGTATCTAACACATTGTCCATCTTTGTCGTCGTATTGTCGCACCATAATGCACTCGTAAAGTAGGATAATTTTGCCACAGGACCGTTATTCAATAAAGTCTTCGCGTACGCTTTGTAAGCGTACGTGATATTAGAAGGCAATACAGGTTTCTGATTTAATACCACAACGAATGCATACAATTATTGACTGGTCCCATTTTGGAGATTTCAAATGTTACGTTTGCATTTAATTCTTTATCTTCATTGACAGTCAACTTGACACGAAGACTGAGCATCGTGTGTGTGAGATCGATATATTCGTTACTATAACCTGTACGACAAATTCGATCGGTGAATCATCCATAAGCAATGATATCGGCTTGTATTAAATCCAGTGCGATCTCTTGATAGTTGTTCAAGTCGGTGAAGTATCAAACAAAAGAAGCTGAGACTTCAAGCACTTACATGAGTAATTGGGTAAAAAATCCATTTAAAAAAAATATAACTTCCAAAAATATCTCTTCCAGTGCTCTGTCCCTTTTTCTTTTTTATCTTTATTCTTCCCTTTCTTCTTTTTATCGTGCTTAAACGTATTCTTAGTTTTTTTTTTTTTATTTTTTCTTACCCTGGCTTTGCTTTGACTGCACAGTTTAAGAAAGGAAGTACAACTTAAATAGTTCGTCCAGTCATCCAAGTTTATTTCCCGAACATTATATAAGCTTGTCTTATTTTTCCTCAGCTTTTTTCTTCAGCGCATTAGCAGACTCTATCACACAAGTAAGAAGTGTCTCTTCGAAAGGTATATTTCTAGTCGTAACGTCAAAATAATGTTCATACCTGTACAAACAGCTTCTTTGGCAACAGCTTTGGCACCTCGTTGAATGAGTGATAAAACTTGTCGAAACACTCCAGCAAGAAACAATACGATACCTTCATGTCTTCGTTGATAGGGGGAGCCAACATCAATGCGACCAACACCTTCTCCACTGTTTTCATAAGTTGTGGTCATACTTCCACGACCACTTTGTGCAATAAAGTTGTCTTCGTAGGGATCCATAATTTTTAATGGATCCTCTTGAAGTGAAGCGTTACTATCAGTGTCTTGCATTCTAATGGTATAGAGGCACCAATCGGGTTCCTTATACTGGTATTAATGTGTGGAAGAAGTTAAACAATAATGGTGTATACATAGGAGTAGTTGTTGCAACACTTTGGCCCGTTAAAATAAACCCCACCACTTGGATAGGGGTCTGCTTTGACTAAGCCAAAGTGTTGCATGTAAGTATTAGTGAGGTGGAAGTATGAAAAACTGTCGATCGGAGGGGAGAACGTGCAAAATCTAAACGTCGTGGAAAGAGAAAGAGAGAGAAAGATGTGAAGAGAGAGAGACATACGAAATCTTGGAGACGTGGAGAGCGATGATGTGTAATATAATAAGTAATCTTTTACATACGAGGTATTTTGCTATGAAACGCGCGAATTGGTCTTGCAATTTGTCTCTTTGTACTAATTTAGTGAAAATGAACAAAGTCACACTGTGGGTATTTTAAATTTCATAAAAATTTTTGAAATTTGTTGAACTACAATTCATTAACAAGCATTGTTGGTTACAAGAACAATTTTACAGTCTTCATTTTATCACGTACATTATTTATTAGGTGTCATACATTATAATACAAAATCATAATTAATGTACATTAAAAATTTACATAATACTTTATGGTTTCTATTATGATTTTTACACGAACACTGTATGGGTTGTCCAAAAAGCTATTAATCACTTACCTTATTGACACTGCTGATACTACAGCTCTAATCTATTACCGGCAATATTCTCGTAATATTCCAACCTCGCAACGTATATACTCGTCCATCGGTTTTCTTCAAAATATACAAATATTAAATGTGGGTAACTCCGGGGTACTTCCACAGCATAGTTATACGTGTACCACGTTAGATTTTTGTATATTATTTCTCACAGCCACATTGCTTGCAAATCGGGGAACAAAGTGACGTTCCCTTGGTAATAGTGGTATTTATTTTCAAACACTATGACTTCCATTAACACATTAATCACTGATAGTCGAGTAAACGGGTATTTCCGTAGTCGTCGTAAATGCTGTAAGTGGAAAAACTCCCGCACAGATGGTATGTAGGTATAGGAAATAGACGATAGTAAATCAATACAAATAACTTATGCTTCCTATTTTAAAGTACCAATATTTATTATTAGAATATCAATATGTTTGATACAAGAGTGGTTGACAGACTGTGTACAAATTCATTAAAATATTATTCATCACACATTCACGTTGCGAGGCAACTTACACATTATACCGCGATGTTCGAATATATGAATCGCCACACTACCCCCCTCGGCAGAGAATTTGGCTATAAATTCAAAACGTCTCTGAATCTAACTTTTCTGCTGGAACGTGTTGTGCGTTCAACAACTGGTGGGAGCACTGTAGGCACATCTTCAGTATTAAAAATAGAAACAGGAACAGGTGTAAAAACTTCATCTTGGACAACAAAAACTGGTTTAACACGGTCGATTGAAACTTTTATCGAATTGCCACGAATTCTCAAAGTAACCGTTTTTTGATCTCGTTAAACTATTTTATAAAGCCCAGTATACGGTGGCTGTAAAGCTTTGAGAATCGGCCCTTCTTTCAAAAATGCATGGCTGCAATTGGATAATTCCTTGAATACAACACCCCAGGTTGACAATGCCTTGATGCTGGAGCTGGTCGTAAGCGTGACATGAACTCTCGTAAGCTCAAAAGGAAACTTTTTGGATCATCAAAACTCTTGTTCTCAGGACTTGAAACAAAAAGCTCATGAGGCAGGCGAAGAGTTCCTCCGTATACCATCTAAGCTGAAGTAGCCTTGATGTCTTCTTTAAAAGCTGAGCGAATACCGAGAAGTACAAAAGGTAATGCACGAACCCAATCGATATCGGAGTGAGCCATGATTGCAGCTTTCAATTGGCGATGTAAATACATTTGAAGCAGGATGCCAGCTTGTAGTTAGCTTATGCTGTATTCCTAAAAGTTTGACAAAATATTTAGAAAGATGCGAAGTAAATTGAGCTCCTCGATCCGAAGTTATCGTTTGAGGAAAACCAAAACGTGAAATCCAACAGTCCAACAATGCATGAATCACTGAATCTGCATTAATATCTTGCAAAGGGTAAACCTCTGACCATCAAGTAAAACGATCGATAACGGTCAAACAATATCTAAAAGAACGTGCAGGTGAAAGCGGACCAATCAATGTGAATGTGCGAAACCTTTGTGTCGGAGTTTCGAACGATCCAATAGGAGCACAAACATGACGAAGTTAATCGAAAACACCACGATGAAATTTAGACGTGATAATGGGCCAAGATTTTCCTGTCGATGTATCACAGAACACAGTTAGTGAAGATCCAGGAATTGGCACTCGTTCGATGTGCAAAGAAAAATTTTCATCCATTATTTTCTTAAGCTCTTTATCTTATTTTTGAGACTCAACCAACAACCTGTAATCAAATGGTGCAGAAACAGCTTCTATTCGTGAAAGAGTATCAGCTACGACATTGTCAATACCTTTTATATATTGAAAGTCAGTTGAAAATTCTGATACAAAAGACAGTTGGTTTAACTGCTCTGGTGGAAGTTTTTCACGCTTTTGTTGAAAAGCATTAATTAACGGCTTGTGATCTGTGTATATCGTGAAAGAATGCCCTTCTAATAAATGTCGAAAATGCTGTATTGCAGCATAAGCTGCTAGAAGTTCACGATAATAAGCAGGCCAAGAACTTTCCTTCGAAGACATTTTCTAAGAAATGAATGCAAGGGGTTGCCAAACATTATCAACAAGCTGTTGTGAGCAAGCTCCAACAGAATGGTTTGAAGCATCTGTAAACAAACCAAGTGGTGCACCAATTCGAGGATGAACAAGAAGTAAAGCAGTAGTTATGCAGTTTTTGCAGGTTTGAAATGCTTTTTTTAAGTCAAGTGTCCAAGTGATTGGTTGAGAACCTTTTAAAATCGGTTTGTTGATTGCATTATGTAAAGGAGCTTCGTATTCAGAGGCATGAGGTTAAAATCTGCGATAAAAATTTAACATACCTAGAAAACGGCAGAGGCCTTGAGCTGTTTTCGTCAAAGGGTAGTTCTTAATTATTTGGACACGTTCCTCAGGCGTTCGGATATCAGCAGCAGATATAGTGTAACGAACAAAGTCAACCTCAGAAACTCCAAAAATACGTTTCTTCAAATTTATTACCATCCCGTATTTTGCGAGTCGTTCAAAAATGGTTCTAAGATGTCGTTCATGCTCTGTCTTTGAACAAGAGAAAACGAGAATATCATCCATGTATACAAAACAAAAATCCAATCCATGTAAAACCTCGTCCATGAACCTTTGAAAGGTTTGACCAGCATTTCGAAAACCGAACGTCATGAACGGAAATTCAAAAAGGCCAAATGGAGTTATTATAGCAGTTTTACAAATATCTTCTTCAGTGACTGGAATTTGTTAATAAGCTTTTACAAGGTCAATTTTCGAAAATTCCGTACAACCATCGATAAAGTAAGTAACATCATGAATGTGGCGAACAGGGTAACGATCTGGAATAGTTCGAGCATTTAACGCGCGAAAATTCGTACAAGGACGCCAAGTCGAATCATTCTTCGGTGCTAGATGCAAAGGCGATGACCAAGAGCTTTCGGATGGTTGAGTTGTACCAGCTTGCAACATGTCGTCGAATTTTTTACGAGCAATTTTCAACTTTTCAGGACCTAAGCGGCGCACTTTGCTTGTAACCAGTGGTCCAGGAGTAGTTCGAATATGATGAACCGTTTGATGCTTGATTTCTTGGGGTAAACCAGGTGGACGAGTAATTTTGGGAAACTAAGAAACAATAGCCGAAAAAGTGGAATAATCCTGAACAGCTTTAACGCTGCACTGTGCAGAACGTTGAAATGAACCTTTAGCTTGAAGTCCAGTGGAAACATTAACAATGCGCTTCGTATGACAATCAGGCAAAAGGTGGTAATGTGCGAGGAAATCCGATCCAATAATTGGTAAATCCACATCGGCAACGATGAATCTCCACAAGAAACAACGTCGGAGTCCTAAGTTGAGATTTGAGGTTAGAAAACCGTATGTCTTTATTTTGCTTCCATTTGCGGCACATAAATCATAATTGACAGGAGCACGACGTTCTCGTAATAAACTGCAAGGAAAACAACATAAATCTGGACCAGTATCAACAAGAAATCTTTGTTTGGAATATTTAACGACCACAAAGAGACGGCTATTAGATGAACTGCAGTCAGATGCCGCCCTTACAGACTGCTTTGATCGTTTTCCGAAAAATCGCACAGAGGAATGCACTTTTTGGCTTTCTGCTGAAAGTTCGCATAATACCAGCACAAACGATTTGTTCTTCGCTGCGAGTCTGCTCTTGTACGTGACTGACTCCTCTGCCTAACATTTCTGTTAGGACTGCGAGAACGCGAACGAGAAGTTGATAACTTAGCGACTGGCTTTTGTAAATCAGCAATCGCATTTAACAAGTTGTTTTCGGTACCTTTGTCTCTAATTGCAGCGTTGACAGCAAAAGTTGGTGTACTCGGTGAAACTTCAACAATTTTGTCAGCGAGCTCTGCAAGCTTATCAAGCGCCAATTCGGACTGTGTCGCAAGTATAGCTCGAACATTTGACGGTAGCCGATGAAGCCAAAGTTGTCACAAAAGGTTGTCTTGCACGACATTTGAGCCAGCAAGAGAACGAAGGTGACGGAGGAACTGCGATGGTTTGCAATCGCCAAGCTCTTTTTTACTGATTAGTTTACAAACACGTTGTTCCTCAGACGCAGATAAACGTTCAATTAATTTCGTGCGCAAAAATGTGTATGGATTTATTTGAGAGGGATTGGTTATGACATCCTCGATTTCCAGTGCGACACGTGCGTCTAATTGCGAGACAACGTAGTGGAATTTTGTTACCTCGTTTGTGATTTCAGAAAGTACAAACTGAGAATCAGCTTGTGCAAACCATAAGCTTGGTTTGTCTGTCCAAAAAGGCGGCAATTTTACAGCGACTCGATGAACTGAAGGTCGAAGATCAGCGACGTGAGCAGTGAGGCTTTGATTCTGGGGTGGTTGTTGTTGTTGCTGTTGCTATTGTTGTTATTGTTGTTGTTGTTGTTGTTGTTTTTGTTGTTGTTGTTGTTGTTCCACATTCTGGCGAAGTTCTTCAATCTGTCGAAAAAGCTGCTCATTTTCTTCGCGTAAGACGACAAGTTGATCCGCGTCACGTAACATTTCGCGATTATTTTGCGATGCGTTCTTCGTTGGGGTCATCAATATAGGAAATAGACGATAGTAAATCAATACAAATAACTTATGCTTCCTATTGGAAAGTACCAATATTTATTATCAAAACATTCATACGTTTGATACAAGAGTGGTTGACAGACTGTGTACAAATTCATTAAAATATTATTCATAACACATTCGCGTTGCTAGGCAATTTACACATTCTACCACGATGTTCGAATATATGAATCGCCACATAGGCTTCTTGAATCACCTACTGATCTTGATCATCATTAATAGTTGCACCTCTAAAGAGGTCTGTCGAGTCAGTAAGAAGTAATTTAGTAACTGACTTCTTTTTCTCTAAGTTCGTAGATCCGTGACTCATTTTTTACACAATGTTGCAGATTCGTCCTACCTTACACCGCTCTCTCCCATCACAGACATGTGCAATAAAGCTAGGTGTGAAAATAATCATACATCTATATAATATTACAGGTAGCTTGCGCTAGTAATGGGATCGTTTTTTAGCGAGGCACGCATCAACATAGCACATCGACACTCTATAAACAAAAGTCAGCACATTCCTGAAAGTGAAGCAATGACTCACGGGGGTAAAAGTCAATCAATCACAATTTCTTGCAAAAACATTATATAAATAGCAAAAGAAAGACGTTTAGCCCTCAGTATCGTTTTAACATATACAATGAAACTTATTACGAAAACTCATTTGATAAGCGTGCTTAGATGTTGGCTACGCGTTGCACTCGTTCGTGAACCATATTTTTGTACAATGTGTGGTAGTGCCTGAAGTAGTAATTTTCAATCATTATCGATGAATATAATACTCGAAAAATTGTGTTTTCTTCTCTTACGTTGTCAAATAAAGACCATGAGAGACATGTTTAAACGTGATCTTTCTAATAATACAGTCATTCACTAAACTGTCGTTAAAGTTGTTCAAACATTTGTCAATCGCAATCATCCATTGGCAAAAAATATCGTGCCCCATTAACGTAAATAAACCTTAAATTTGTTGTTTTATTTACTTTCAGTCATTGAAAATTTACTTATACCTAGTAATAAGGCGAATGCATGATGATACACTTGGGGACGAATTACTTTTAAATATTGATACAATTACGAAATGGACGCCAACCACTTTGAGTGGTTAGCAGACTGTATTACTATATAAATTAATCAGGTATAATTTTAACATTTTTACTTTCAGAGAAAGACCCACAACCATCAACTAGCAGTTTTAATCGACTGACATACGAAGATACTAGTGGTGATAATAAAAAACATTCAGATACGAAAGAAGAAAGTAGAAAAAAAATTATATTAGTAGTAGTATAAGTAGTAGTAGTAGTAGTATTAGCAGGAGAAAAAGAAGTTGAAGTAGTAGTAGTAGTAGTAGTAGTAATTTTTTTTATTTTTTTTTTGTGGAGGGAGGGGAAATGCATTGAGGCACACCGCAGGGACAGCGGTAGTGTAGGACTCAGTGGATTTTTTTTATTAGACCACCCATACCCACTAAAACCCCTCCCCCCCCCATGCCACGTGGCTTTTGATCCACCCCGGAACCACGTAAGCATTACTTCAGGGTGGAGCCACCAGGAAGACCATCGCGTCTCACAGCATTAACGAGCTAACTCGCCACCATTTGTTAGAGGTGCTAATGCTCTTAAGTCCTAAAAAGAACTCAGAGTCCCTATGGACCAGCACCTTGTCTAGCGCTTTATAGTAGGCTGCCTACTTAGCCAGCACCACAATAAGCCTAATGCTTTCCCTTGCTGTTAGGTAAAAAGTACCCAGTGCAGCGTGGGTCCACATTAGCCTCTCTTTGAACTTAATGCCTTTTTGCCTTATTTTAATCCTGCTTAGGCCTTATCCCTGGCCTCTTTTAGGGCTTTTCTAAATAAAATGCAGCTTCCGCTGCCTGCTTCATGATGGTTTGCTGTTGTTGGACAAAGGAAGCACTGTGTTGGGCCTGGATACTCTTTTTTCCGGTGGTTTGAGCTTCTACACCAGAAACAAAGCTGGGATCTGTTTTTGTTCTTACAGTTGCCTGAGACGTGTCCATATTTTAGGCAGTTGTAACATCTTGTTACTTTAATTCTTCTTCAAATTCAGCAGCTTACAAAGCCGAATCGTAACCTGCATTCCTTTTCTACTTGTCTGGTAGATGCTTTGTCCACCTTTACTAAAGCTGGACCTCTGTCCTCTGGCATTTGGCTTTAAGAGAGCTACTTCTGGCTGCTGGCTCTAATGTCCAAAAGTCCTAGCGAAAGCCTCTTTGACCTCATATTCCTTTACAATTGCATCCAGGTCTCAGACTTCTACTGTCACTTTTCTGTCACTCATTTTGACAGTACCCTGTCCGGCAACCGACTTTTAAATTTGCTGTGAGAATGCAGTAGCATTCTCTACACCTTTGGCCCTAATAAGTATATCCCCTTTTTTTTGTAGTGACAACACTTTGGACTGCCACGTTAGCCTTATCAGGGTCAAAGTTCGCCTTTATAGTCTTCAGCACCGTTGCAAAGGTGTGTCCTTTAGCCATCTTTACTACTACTGTTGTTGTGGCGTCCACTTTAAACTTTTGGCTTGTTTTTTCATTTAGGATAATTTCTTTTTGTTTGCGACTGCCTGTTGTCTTTTTTTTCAAAGACATGGTTTGCTGTCGTTTCTCAGGGCTGTCTGATAGGCTCCTGTTTCTTTTACTTTATTTAATTTCCTTTAGGGCAGTGTTCAGGGTTTTTTTTTTGTACATGCCATCAGAAATTATCTCGTTTTTGTTTCCTCCACTTCAGGAACTTGAGTGATGCCTTAAAAGAGTTTTTGAACACTTCTTCTCCAGCAAAAAAGCCTTTTTTTATTACCTCTGCCCCTTCAAGGAGCTAAAGCGCAGCTTTTAGCTGATTTTTGACAGAGTTTGCCATGTTACTATACTTATCAGCACCAGCACCTAGCAGCAAAGAGAAAGCGAGGACGCGGGGAAGAGACCCCTAGCCCTCAGCTTACGCCAGCTAAGGCCATAAAAAAGGCAAAAGGGGCTGGACCCCAGCCGCAACCGAAAGGTGTTGCGGCAAAAGATCCAGCTAAACAAGCTGAATGGACAGAGGTCCAATGTAATAAAAAACTTAAGAAGAAGGAACAGGCTAAAGGGAACAAGCCCCAAGGGGATACTGAAAAAACTCCTAGAGCCGTTGAGGAGAGACGTCCCAGGGTCAGGCCTGAGGCAATATTGGTTGTGCCACCAGAAGGCAAAAAGTATACCGAGGTCCCGGCCTTGATGAAGAAGGTCAACGTTGCCGGGCTCGGGGCGAGCGTGGGATCTGTTAGGGAGACGAGGACAGGAGGTGTCCTTGTCGAACTGAGAAATACTGTGTCCAAGCACTGCGATGTGTTTGCCGAGGCAATTAAAAGTGCCGTGGCGGACGCGGGTGGTGTGAGGACACTGGCCCCACGTTCGACCTGGTAGATCAGGGACGTCGACCCAACGGTGACTAAGGAGGACGTCAAGGCAGCAGAAAAAGGCTGATTTGATGAAGGCGCGTCCCCTAGTATGGCTGTGCGGTTATCCTCTGGAACGAACAGAGGAAACCGCATAGCCTACGTCGAGGTACCTGCGACAATGGCCCCGATTTTTGAAAAAAGGGACCACATTAGGCTAGGCTAAGTGAAATGCAAAATGCGCCAAAAGTTTACGGTTGAGCGTCGCTTCAGGTGCCTGGGCTTCGGACACATTGCGAGGCAGTGTGTTGGACCTGACAGGACCAAGGCGTGCTAGAGGTGCGGTGAAAAGGGTCACGTGGCACAAAACTGCTCCAATAAAGAAGTGAGCTGTTTCCTGTGCGAAAGCGTGATCCCGAAACCGGACACCAGACATGTCGCTGGGACTGCCGGGTGTCGGGTGCCTCGGGCGCCTGCAGGGACGACTTGGCGAAAATGGTGGTGATTGTGCAGGTTAACCTGGATAGAACTGTGCTCGCGCACGATCTGCTGGACTAGTTTTCCCGTGCCCTAGGTGTGGATATACTCTTTATAAATGAGCCATCCCGCACGTTAACGGTCCGAGGCTGGTACTGTGACAGGACAAGAAGCGCAGCTATTCTGATTCGCAGCGACAAGTTCTCTGTATCCGATACTGGAGGTGGAGACGGGCTAGTGTGGATCAGGTGTGGAAGTGCTTTCTATGTAAGTTGCTACATATCCCCTAACATTTCGATTGGTGTCTTCAGAGAGCGGCTTGCCAAACTCATTGTCTCATCTCATTGTCATGAACTCTGATGGTACAGCAACATTGAGTTGACCTGGTAACCAGGAAACGATCATCGATCTCACGCTGGTGTCGTCAGAAATGGCGGTGCGAGTATCTGACTGGCAAGTCCTGGAGGACTACACGGCCAGTTATCACCAGTATGTAAGCTTCATGATAAACCGAAGGCGCATTGCCGGCTGGAACGTGGCAGAACTCAACCGAGATTTGCTGCTAAAAGCCCTGGTCATCGTGCCACCTCCAGCTGATTTAAACAAGATCACAAATCCAGTGGAGGCCGAGATGCTCGTAAGCAGCACTACGAGACGGGTCAAGAAATGGTGTAACGCGTGTATGCCTAAAGGGCCGGCCAGAAGAGGTCGACGTTCGTGCTACTGGTGGACCGAAGACATCGCTAACTTGCGCAAAGAGGCGCAGCATCTACGGCGTCTTGCACAGTGACACAGAACTCGTGAAGGCGCTGGGGTAGCTGTTGCTACGTACAGGGAAGCAAAAGAAGCGTTGGTGAGGGCGATCAAGGTGAGTAAGAACCGATGCTGGTGCGAGCTCAGACACGCAACGCAGTTTCAGGGTGGACCAAAAGCCACGCGGCATGGGGGGGGTTTAGTGGGTATGGGTGGTCTAATAAAAAAAATCAACCAAGTCCCACACTACCACTGTCCCTGTGGTGTGCCTCAATGAATTTCCCATTCCTCCAAAAAAAAAAAAAAACTTTTACTACTACTACCACTACTACAACTACTACTACCTCTACTACTACTACTACTACAACTACTCCCGGGTGGGGTTTTCGCTAGTTTCTCTATACCGGGTGCTTTTCCGGGTGGCGGATAGGGGCATCCTCTTAAAATTTAAGGTGACGATAGGCAGCTGCAATGGCTCTCTGTGGCGGTGGTCAGGGGCGTGGATCGGGAGGCGTGTGTGGCGTTGGCGTGTGCATCTGTGGCGATGTGTACGGGGGACTAGTGTCCCATGTCTCCATTGGTGTGAATGCGTGGGCCGGCTCTGCTTGTGCTCCTTATTCTTCGCTTTTTGCTGCTTCCGTAGGTGGCACTCCATTACTTGATGTGGGCCAACAAAAACTAGCACCCGTCGTGAATAGAAGTAAGCAGCAGTTACAACATTCTTCTTAGATACATGCATCACACACTCTCACTAAACAAACACAGGGACACTTACGGATTGTTCTGGGTTGCGTGTGGCGGGTCCTTTTCCGGGCTTGCGTTTGAGGCCTGGCAGTGAATGAAGCTGGATAATGAGGCCCAGGTAAGTCTGGGTAACCACATCTGATGTGGTTGTACGCCTCATAAACAAAAAAGACCTGGTGGGCCGACTAAGTAAGGCTTACTACCACTGAGGAAACTATATGCTGGCATCTTAGTGCCTTACGCCAGCCCGTTTTGTTGGGTTTTCTGCGCAGTCGTAGGACTGTACACCTGCCTCTCGTCTCGCTGGGATAACCGATGTGTACTAATATATACATACATTACACACGAACACCATTCTTACATTTGTTACTCAACGCCAGGGCAGTTTCCGTGGGTGAGACTGAGGGAGAGTGGCAACTCCCGACCAGCCCAAGCAAGTAGCAGCTCTCTCTAAAAACAGAGAGGGCTGCTGCCCTGGTTTTAACCCTTTCCAAGTACACATTTCTAGAAAAAAGGGTAGTCCTGGCCCTCACGGGTCAGTACGAGATTAAAAAAGATGCCAATATGAAAAACGTCAATGCAAAACTTGTACCCCAGGTGGTAACCTCTCTGAGGGAACCCGCTGGCAGTTCCAATCCGGTGAAAGCCTGGGTGACTGTCGCAGGCCCCATGGATTCTGGGTGGGAAGGGAGGCACAAAGACGTGTCTCATGGCCATCAGGGACTGCTCAATGTCTCATGGCCCTTTCTAACGAACAAAATACGAAGAGAAAGCCTGTCGAGCATAGGCCCTAACGACACTGAGGACAGCAACGTGTCAGTATTTAGCCACCAGACCTAGGAAGACCTTGCCTTTCTAGTAGAAGATGGTGCTAAGCTCAGTGTAAAGCGACAGCAATTGGCTAATAAAGTCTTATCAGCAACGAGAGATATTACAGAGAAAATACAATTAATCAACGATAAGTACGGCAACACAGCGAACGCTGTTTAAAATGGGCTAAAAGCCTCGCTTGAACACCTTTAAGAGGCTGAGATGCTATGAAACGGCTTTTTTCATAAGGAAGAAGTGTATGCAAACGCTTGGAAGTTGTTATTCAAATACCTGCAGTGTAGAGAACAAAGGCGAGCTAAGTTCCGACGGCAGGTACAGAAAAGAACCCTGAACACTGCCCAAAAGAAAAAAAAACGCAGAAAAAGAAACAGGAACCCATCGGACAGCCCTAAGAAACGCCAGCAAATTATGCCTCCCAAGAAAAAGAAAGCAGGCAGTGGCAAACAAAAAGAAATTTTCCTGAACGAAAAAACAAGCCAGAAGAAAAAAGTAGATGCGACAACAACAGTAGTAGTAAAGATGGCCGAAGGGCAGACCTTTGCAAAGGTGCTGAGGACGATGAAGGTAAACTTTAACCCTAATGAGGCTAATGTGGCAGTCGAAAGTGTTGTCACTACAAAAAAAGGAGACATTCTTATTAAGGCCAAAGGTGCTAAGAATGCTACTGCATTCTCACAGCAAATTGAAAAGTTGGTAGCCAGACAGGGTACTGTCAAAATAAGCAACAGAAAAGTGAAATTAGAGGTCCGAGACCTGGATGCCATTGTAGAGGAAGATGAGGTCAAAGAGGCTTTCGCTAGGACTTTTGGACATCAGAGCCAGGAGCTAGAAGTTGCTCTCTTAAAGCCAAATGCCAGAGGACAGAGGCTGGCTTTAATAAAGGTGGACGAATCATCTGCCAGACAAGTAGAAAAGGAAGGCAGGTTACGAGTTGGCTTTGTAAGCTGCCGAATTCGAAGAAGAATTGAAGTAACAAGATGTTTTAAATGCCTGGGATATGGACACGTCTCGGGCAACTGTAAGGAAGAAAACAGATCTAAGCTGTGCTTCCGGTGTGGAAGCACAAACCACCGGAAGAAAGAGTGCTTAGGTCCAGCACGGTGCTTCCTTTGCCCAACAACGGACGACAAGCACGAAGCAGGCAGCGGAAGCTGCCCTCTATTTAGAAGAGCCCTAAAAGAGGCCAGGGATAAGGCCCAAGCAGGATCAAAACAAGGCAAAAAGGCCTACAGTGGAAAGACAGGCTTATGTAGACCCACGCTGCGCTGGGTACTTTTTACCTATCAGCAAGGGAAAGCATTAAGCTTATAGTGGTGTTGGCTGAGTAGGAGGCCTACTATGAAGCGCTAGACAGGGTGCTGGTCCTCAGGGACCCCGAGTCCTTTTCAGGACTCGAGAGCCTCAGCACCTCTAGCAAATATTGGCGAGTTAGCTCGTTAATGCTGTGAGACGCGATGGTCTCCCTGATGGCTCCACCCCGAAGTAATGCTAACGCGGTTCCGGCGTGGATCAAAAGCCACGTGGCATGGGGGGGGTTTTAGTGGGTATGGGTGGTCTAATAAAAAAAATCCACTGAGTCCCACACTACCGCTGTCCCTGCGGTGTGCCTTAATGCATTTCCCCTCCCTCCACAAAAAAAAAAAAAAAAAAAAAAAAAAAAAAACTACCACTGTATTTAATGACATTACAGTTTTTTTGACTTGCTTTTTCCGTACCTTAATGTTTACTATTATTACCGCTAATACTTTCGTATATCGGTCTATTTTAACCGCTAGTCAATGGTTGTGTATTTTTCTCTTCAAGTAAGAATATAAAAATGATACCTGATCAGTTAATATAATAATACAGTCTGCTTATCACTCATAGTGATTAGCTTACAGTCGGTAGTCGTATTAGCTTTAAATAAAAAAATTCGTCCTTAAGTGTCTCATAATGTCTTTGCCTTATCACTAGGTCTTACAAAACTTTAAATAATTGAAAGTGAACAAGAGCAATAATTTAAAGGTACACTTACGATATCAGCGCAAGACATTTTTTGCCAATGGATAATTACGGTCGACAAATTTTTGAACAGCTTTTACAACAGTTTCTTGAGCGGCTGTATTGTCAAAAAAACCACGGTCCAACATGTCTTTTACGGTTTTCATCCGACATTGTAAAACAGGAAAATACAACTTTTCGGGTAATATCAATATATTTTGAGTTATACCAATCATTATTGATGAATATTGATAATGATTAAAAATTACTACTCCAGGCGCTACCACATATTGTACGAACGAGTGCAGTGCTTAGCAAATATCTGAGCACGCTTATTAAATGAGTTTCCGTAACAGGTTTAATTGTGAATGTTGAAACGATACTAAGGGCTTAACGTCTTTCTTGTGCTATTAATGTTATATTTTTGCAAGAAATTGTGATTGGTCAACTGTTACCCCGTGAGTCAGAAGACGTATTATTTATTAAATTTAAAAAAAATCGTTGCTTTACTTTCAGGAAAGTGCTAATTTTTGTACAATAAATTAAACACTTCATTTTGAAAATCATTAAACAATCGTTGTCCTATATCACATAATAATTAATCATCTTCTTATCTTTTTAGTAATGCGCTTAATCTTTTTATACAGTATCTATTACCTTTATTTTTTAAGAATTTAAGGAAAATAGTTATAAAACAAACGTTGTCTTCTATAACATAGTGAGTATTCGTCTTACTTTGAGGAATGTGCTGACTTTTGTTTATAGAGTGTCAATGTGCTATTTAGACGCATGGTAGCGAGTCATACGACTAACTAGTATACTTATATACTCTAGGCATAAATTTAAAATTTATGAGTGGCTTTGGAGAGTCAGCACTAACATAATTGATTCAAAAAATAAAGTTAAATAGCCATTGAAGTGAAAAAATGTGTCTCAGCCATGACTCTACTATTTGTGTCAGTCGAGAGGTAGTGCTGTGGTTCCGTTAATTAATAAAGTGTTCATAAAGAACGTATGGGTGAAGTTTCCCAAAATCACTGATTGGCTTCACTATTTTTGAGTAGTAATTGGGAAAATTACAATCCACGAAGTTATGCGTGAATCTGTGTTTTCCTCTTTACCACTTACATCAATCATGCAGTTCCTGAAAGTAGTGTCTTTGGTCACACTTTTGCTGTACACACTGTTTAACTATCTTATTCTATCATTCTTCGTATGTAATAGGATATTTATGATGTAACACCACGTCACTCTTCGTGTCTTCAAGATTTTTTATGTCTCTCTCTCTTTCCACGTCTCTCTTTTTCTCTCTTTCCGTGGCGTTTAGATATCGCATGTTTTTCCCTCTACTCGACAGTTTTCAATACTCCTACCTTACAAATACTTACAATCAACACTTTGGCTTTGTCAAAGCGGAGCCCTACCCGAGCGGTGGAGGTTTTTTTTGACGGACCAAAGTATTGCAACAATCACTAACATCTATGAATAAAGAAATACATTACAAACCTTCCTAGTTGAGCTTCGCTGTCTTCCACAGATCTGCTTATTTCTGTAAAAGTTGTCCAACTCTAAGCCTTTTTTTTGGAAAGCTTGTTGTTGACTTGAGCTACCTGCGTTGGATAATAAAGTAGTCGATACTTTTAGCTGCTCACTACAGTTCTGACTAAACTCTGCTTCTTTCACTGCTGGGAAAATCTCTTCTTTTACATTGGCTATTTTTTATTGGTTACTAAACTGCTATGATTTTCTACACACTCTTCAGCTTTTTATTCTTCTACTATTTTGATTCTATAATAGTTCTGAGGCAGCGTTTTTGTAGTGTTTAATAAAAGATATCGTTTACTATCGAGAGAACTAAAAGCAACTTTATCTTACCTCTCAGCGTAAAGCTTATCATGACGCAATCTTGTATTAATTCGCTCTTGATTAATGCTTATAATTTGGTTACATAATCACTTAGCGTAGTCACTGCAATCGGTAATTGATTTTATGACATTACTTCAAATACCCATTGCTTTCTTAATTACATTTTCATTTTTAATAAGAATACTATTCATCTTACTTCTTACTCCAACAAATTTAAATATATATATTCCGTTGCACTTGTCTTTCATGAGCCCACGGTTTCCTTATTTTCTAATAGTATCATAAACTTTTTATTTTCAGAATAATCTCTTGTGATAAATTCATACTGTCAAATTTTATTGTTTTATAAGAATCATGGCTTATTATTTTATATATTCGACTGTTTGTATCAGTCTCTAAAAGCTAAAAATCACTTTTGAGTTTAGCAAGCCTATAACCGTAGTAAAAGCAAAATGCAAGTGCCTTAAGTATGTCTAAGACACTGAATCCAATGTATTTTGGCTTTTTTATCATCACCTCTATGCATAGTAGTTGTATGACTTAAAAATTCTTATTAAACGTGTCAGAGCTGTGAAAATGTTGGTTTTGCAATGCACGCTGCCTAAGCACAGCGTCCATTCTAATGGTAGGAAGTTTGACATTGATACGCTTTCTCTTGTTTTATATTGTTTTGATTAAAAGAAGCATTATTATATGGTTTTAAAAGCATTCTTTTAAACTCATTCTTAGCTGTTTTTCTCTCATTGCTCTTGAGATCAATATATTTCTCAAGCCATGCACTTTGCAAGAATTTTAAGGCTCAATAAATTGTTGTCATTTGTCATCCATGATTTATGGGTTGCTTTAGGGCTTTATAATAAAGTACATATTTATGCTAGTTATTTAGTTTTGTCATTTATTTAGGGTTTGTGAAATCTAGAGCAATGTATTTAAAACAAAATTGTAAGTTTTAATGAAAATCGTAGAGTTCCTTTAGACACTTCAAATCTACTCTTAAAATATATCCATAAGCACTTTCGTTGCCAGTATTATAAGAATCATAAGGCTCAACGTTTTTGTCGTACTAAAATCCACAATAAGGAAGTTTTTGGGTCATTGCAAAACCGTACAAATTATTTGCATCAGAATATGCTGTGCATCTTCCAGTTTTATCTTTTTATAACTTCTTATATAGTAATAATTAGATTCTGCATATATATCACATCACTGGCTGATCCTACATTAAATGCCTTTTCCATGATCAAAAACATAACTCTATCAGTAATGAGTGCTGATCAGTAGTGAAGTCCAAAAAAGTTTTTGATTACGAACTAAAGTAGAATTTACACTATATTCTAGCATATTAAGCTAACTTTTGATTTTTTAAATATAGCATCCCAAATTAAGCCTGGAGTAGTAAAATAGTAAGGTGAGTCTGATTTATAAGCCTTCAGACAATTATCTCTAATGTTTTTAAATACTGGTGGTTACAAAAGACCATTAATTTTGAGGTAAACATCTGAATACTGTTAGGTTTTCTTACCGTTTAAGCATGTGTATAATCTTTACCACTTGCATATATGCATCATATAATTTACTTTTGAAATTATCTTTTAATAAAAGCGTTGTTTTTCAAAGTTTTTCGAAAGATACTACGTAATCAAATGGAAATAATTTCTTCAAGTTCAGCATAACAATTTGCTTGTAACAGTATGTATTATCTCGATCTTGGAGAATACATACATGGAGAAAGCATTGTATGCTCTGACCGTTAGAAGAGATGAGAGAGACAAAAGACAAATAGCAGTACAACTTCTTTCTCTCTTTAACACCTCCATTGGTTGTCACCCATAGTTATATGTAGATATAGTTGTGTAAAAACGTGGTGATCATGGGGGAAGAAAACAAATACAGCCTATAACTCTTCCTCTCCAAATGTCTGCAGTAACCCCACCAAAATCATACCAATGTATAGAGTAATATGCATAATTTAAGATCTGATGGAAAAGAACTTATAAATTACATCTATGGGTTACGATGAAGTTTGTGACTATGTCATAGAGGGCTATGTACCGTTTACAGGCAAATAAATTAAATTGGCATTGGTATCTCGTGTCTTAAGTAAGTTATTGTTTTACAGTATAGATTTTTATCGTGAATTTTTTTGAATACAATCGAAACAATCTGATGACAATTTATTTACAATAACTTCAGATAAGGATTTAATGTATGTATGATAGATCAATGTATAATTATGTATGAGAATAGTCACTGACTATTTACAAAATAATTTTTAAAAAATTCTTAATAATTAAAAGAAAAGTAGTAAAGGGAGATATTGCTTGAAAACTTTCGTAAAAATGTGGAAATACTTGTACATAAGTAGATAAATAAAGTAATCGATACACTACATAGACCAAGGACATTAAAATAAGCGTTTAACATCTATTGTTTTATTAAAAATATTTTAATTTCTAAAAAATATGAAAATGCTTTAAATTCAGTGAACTAGAGCTTTCTATTCATGTCTAAATAATATCAACTCAGTGTACTTAAACTCTACGCACTTTCTTTTTTGACTTACTAACTTGAGATTCATATTGATATACCCTAGTCCATAAATAAAAAGCAGGTTTTTTTTAGTTATTAACGTTGGTGTTTGCCAAGATCGGTCGTGTGTATGATTTTTTTTAAATGTGCTGTAATAAATCGTTCAAAAATTTCAGGGAGCTCTATGAAGATACTTATTTTTTCAAATAAAAAAGTCGATAAGATCTTGCAATAATTTTGCAAATGTCAACAACATCTCTAAACGGTAAAACTAACCTGCTACGATTTTTTTCTCTGTATTTGAGTAGAGTAAGTTTCATCAGAGGTCAAGGTCAAAGGACACTAAAAGTATTTTCTTTTTTTTCATATGTAACGCACACTGAATTTAATTAAATACTTAGCTACGTTATCAACTTATGTTTTCATTGGTCCACTGACCATAAAACTCATTTGCTATAGACTTTACTGGACTTTTTGAAATCACAGCCTGCTCACTAAGACAATTAACAAAGAAGAAGCAATTAGTTGCAGTAAGTACAATGACAATTTTTTTTAAATTAACATCCAACTGAGTACTTTTGCTTGCTAGAAATTTCATCTATAATGTCTTCAGTGCAATCAGGGCTTTAACATAACATGTCAGTAGAAGCATAGTTCACAGGTTCATTAGCAACGTATGAGTTACTAAATTTCTGATCCAAGGAAATATGATTAGTGGGAGAATCCTCAGTAAATAATATAAATAATAATAATACTTCATTGGTATCAATTTGACTGGTACTGCTTGATACTTGATTTGTTGCGAAATTCTTCTGAAAAGGATCGTTAGCTAAAGAGAGTTGCCGATAGTATTCATCTCTATGGAATGTAATCTAAGTGTATAAGAAATGTATGAGTTAAAAAATATTAACTTTATGTACAAGAGAGCACATGTACGACAAGATTTGTTACTAATCATCTGGAAAAACTTTTGGAACACAGCCTTTTTTATTCTTCGCCTGTTCTGTGTCCTAGAACTTAAACAATTTGATTTAAAATGTTGGGATTACACGTGAAAAATATGATTTTTTTTAATAGTAAGAAAATAATTTAACTTGTACCACTATTTTCCTCTATCTTCTTGGTTTTTATGTAACCTTTATTAACACACTTTTTCAACTTTTAAATTATGTTTGTATGAATACAATCTACAATAATCAAACTTGTTAACTTACTGATGAAATAATTTACTCATACATCCAGGATCATGACTTTGATCCTTACATATAGGCACATAATATTTTACAGGTATTATTGATTATTCTTCACAGCAACTAAGTCATAACATTGAAATGGATCAACATCAAATATAACGAAAAGTATAATTGTGTAAAGTCTTTCTGCAATATTTACATCATTTTTATACATGACATACAATCAGCTGTCTGCTTATATCTTATAGAATATGTGTACAGCCTTTTTGCTGCACTACATTGCCCTTGAGTCCTGAGTTGCCCATTTGTACCACATCGTAGTAGAACTATACCTATATATATATATATATATATATATATATATATATATGTATGTATGTATATATATATATATATAAATGAAAGAGGCCAACCAATCAGAGGCGTGTAAGAGAATGAAAGGTTATACTGCTACTTGTCTTTTGTTTCTCTCATCTCGTCTTAAGGTCAGAGCATATGATGCTTCATGTATATATTCTTTGAGGTGTTGACTAAACACCTTGTCTAGAGTATTATACTGCTTTAAGTAAGATTCCGTCTAATAAGTTATTAAAGCAACGATCGCAAACATCTATACAAGTCAATGAAGGATAAGCTTATACTTGTCTCTTTAACGTATTTTATAAATAAAATGGTTTTTTCTTTCGTTTTAGATATAATTTGTACTCTTTTGGGAAAGCAAGCTAAAAACTTTTGTATGAATAAATGGGCATCATAACTTCTGAGAATATAAGAAACTATTGGTACCACTTGCGAATCTTGACATCTTAGACAACATACATTGTGAGCAGAGCCTTGATATCTAAGTAAAAAAAGTGCATTTTAGTTTAAAGTTAGAAAATTTTTAAGTTTAAACCAGTAAATTATCAATGATTAGGAACTTTCTTTTTATTTTTGATAGACTTCTTATACATAAGAAATACATGTGCATCGAAAAAATCAAGATCCTATTTTTTAGTTAATGATCTTGTTAGTGCTAGGTTGTTGTACATGCTCTGTAAATCTAAGACAAGATCTTGCATTTTTTCAAAAAATCTGATCGCTGGACTCTCACTGCTTCCAGTTTTCTTTATGTACTGAACGTAGATTGACTCTGCTTCACTAAAACTGCACTTTATATAGTATCCAGCACTAAATGATTCATAGTGTTTCACTCCTTGCTCGCTATCACATAGAGATATTAATATATTCTGAAAGTCTGCGTATACTTTGAATGGTAATCGATTTATATTTATGTGATTTTCCCGTTATTTAATTATGTTATAGGTGAGATCTTGCGGTTCTATACCAAATAAGGTAGCTGGATGCCCACTGCTCCTAGTTTTCCTTTTATAGTAAACGTAGCTTAATTGTCTTCCATTAAAACTGCACTTTACATTATACGCAACACTAAATGCTTCATGGTATTTTATTGTTATCTCGCTATTACGTATAGGTTTCAATATGTACTGAAAGTCTGCGTATATTGTAAATAGTACACAATTTTTATTTATGTAATTTTTTAACTTTTGAATCCTATTATTATACCTTGGCAAGCTTATCTTACACTTATTTACCTTAAGCCACTCTACCATATGTATTTTTATATTTTAAGAATAACATACAAAAACACAGCTAACAGAATCAATTATGAAAGAATTAACCACAGTTGCTATATCAAGTAATGAATTTATAATAAGAGTAAAATTTTAATATTACAATTATTTTGGTTATCATCACGTAAATAATAAGTGTCTTTATAAGATCTATAAAAACGAGCACAAGAAAGAGCCTTAATGCTTAGCCCTTGAGCTGTTATATACTTATGAAATTAATAAAAGCACAGACAAGCGAACGCTTCAAATTACTTAAATCAAGGCCCTTCAGGTTCACAATACTTATTAAAGAAATAAATGCGTACTTAAATAAGCGCCCCACGTTACTTGAGATATGGCCCTTGAAGCTCAAAATACTTATAAGATCAATAAAAGGTGGTTAAGTAAGTGGTTAATGTTGCTTGGCATACGAGGCTCTCAAACTTTATACTTCTAGTAATATGTAAAGCAAAGTCACTTAAGCCATTGTAACCGTTAACCATGAAAGATACTAAGCCGATTTTGCTGAAATTTTGCACACCGATTCTTGACACTTCCTATATGGTCTTATCACAGTTTTTATATTAAAAATAATAATAACTAAAGTAATAAGTTAGCTTCATATTCTGTTCAATTACGCTAGCTTTTTACTTTAGTTGATCTAAGCTTACTAGGTGGCATCAAAGTAAAATTAAAACAATACGCAAATAGTTTTAATAAGTGTAGTTATAATAGGCCCGAGCATGTACCTAATACCCAGTCGTTCACTGACAGTGCACGAGACCTAGGGTTAAGAGTTGTGCAGCTTAGTATCTCTACTACCAATGAAACTGTTTTCTAATGGACAAGAGACTTACGTCAAACTCCATCCTGAACCATCATAGTTGACGCGTGTCACCAATAAAGAGGCGCTTTAAACGCTAACGTATGTGGCGAAATACTAGGAGATGTCTAGTTAATGCACAATCTGCTCTAGCAATTTAAGGTTCCAGGGACATTCTTTCAATTGAGCTGGTGCCACTACCAAAGCAAATTATACTACAACAGCTACCAAGAAAGAACAACCCTAAGTTCAGGATGCCACATCAGCCTCTTTAATGGTTCGTAGCAACGGATGTCTAAAAAAAAGGTGTTCTCCAGGCTCCCTTCCCCGTCTAACGATTAGTGGTTGGTTATCCAGAGGACGACCCAAAAACGAGACAAACTTTAGTCAGTTGCGTATCTCTCTCCAGCACGATCTCCGTTCCTAAAGAGTTTGAGGGTTAGAGTAAGGCTATCTTTGACTTTAAAACTATAAAACGTTGCATGTAACAAAAATGGTAAGACTTTTTTTTTTTTTTTTTTTAATTAAAGTGCTTTTAATGCTAAGTAAGAAATAAGAAAGCATCCCAACGATTTTTAGATTAGAAAAATGTACCCTGGTTAAAGTGCATGGGCGTAAAAAAAGCGTTGAAACCTTCAAAACTATCAAATTTAAATTATAGTATTGTATAAAAATCAAAGTAAGTCTCTGTCTACACAATAAATCATAAAAATAATTAAAAAAAAAGATCATCGCTATCATACCATCATGATATCAACAAAATTATTGTTAGCTGTATGTGCATCTACAAATGACTTGAGAAATAAAAAATCATCCATACTGTTACTGTATTTTTAATGCCAGTCAGATTTAAAAACATAGTTTGTAAGCTTTCCATCCTGAAAAATTTCCTAAATTTAATATTTTACTGTGGAAATGGTAGTTATTAAAAAATTTCGTAAGAAACTAATTGATAGGACTGTACGCCACCGAAAATGGCAAAAAAAACAGAATAATCGAGAAAAACAGACAACTTTTGTCATATATTTCGTCTTCCAAAATTAATTATTTATTAAATGTTATTTTGAAAAATGATAGAAACACAACTGATAACAAATGTTTGAAAAAAACCAGATATCACAAGCTGCACGCCACTGGTAATGCCTAGATATACAGTATTATTCTTAGGTACATAAAGAAGTATTGAGTCCCGACAGTTTTTATCTTTCGGAATTATATGTTTCAAGTGTTTTATTAAAAAAACAACCGAAAAATATGAAAAAAGTTAAGAAAATATATAATCACAAGTTGCACGCCATTTGATTTTTTAAATATAGCATCCCAAATTAAGCCTGGAGTAGTAAAATAGTAAGGTGAGTCTGATTTATAAGCCTTCAGACAATCATCTCTAATGTTTTTAAATACTGGTGGTTATAAAAGACCATTAATTTTGAGGTAAACATCTGAATACTGTTAGGTTTTCTTACCGTTTAAGCATGTGTATAATCTTTACCACTTGCATATATGCATCATATAATTTACTTTTGAAATTATCTTTTAATAAAAGCGTTGTTTTTCAAAGTTTTTCGAAAGATACTACGTAATCAAATGGAAATAATTTCTTCAAGTTCAGCATAACATATTGCTTGTAACAGTATGTATTATCTCGATCTTGGAGAATACATACATGGAGAAAGCATTGTATGCTCTGACCGTTAGAAGAGATGAGAGAGACAAAAGACAAATAGCAGTACAACTTCTTTCTCTCTTTAACACCTCCATTGGTTGTCACCCATAGTTATATGTAGATATAGTTGTGTAAAAACGTGGTGATCATGGGGGAAGAAAACAAATACAGCCTATAACTCTTCCTCTCCAAATGTCTGCAGTAACCTTACCAAAATCATACCAATGTATAGAGTAATATGCATAATTTAAGATCTGATGGAAAAGAACTTATAAATTACATCTATGGGTTACGATGAAGTTTGTGACTATGTCATACAGGGCTATGTACCGTTTACAGGCAAATAAATTAAATTAGCATTGGTATCTCGTGTTTTAAGTAAGTTATTGTTTTACAGTATAGATTTTTATCGTGAATTTTTTTGAATACAATCGAAACAATCTGATGACAATTTATTTACAATAACTTCAGATAAGGATTTAATGTATGTATGATAGATCAATGTATAATTATGTATAAGAATAGTCACTGACTATTTACAAAATAATTTTTAAAAAATTCTTAATAATTAAAAGAAAAGTAGTAAAGGGAGATATTGCTTGAAAACTTTCGTAAAAATGTGGAAATACTTGTACATAAGTAGATAAATAAAGTAATCGATACACTACATAGACCAAGGACATTAAAATAAGCGTTAAACTTCTATAGTTTTATTAAAAATATTTTAATTTCTAAAAAATATGAAAATGCTTTAAATTCAGTGAACTAGAGCTTTCAATTCATGTCTAAATAATATCAACTCAGTGTACTTAAATTCTACGCACTTTCTTTTTTGACTTTGACAGTTGCGTATCTCTCTCCAGCACGATCTCCGTTCCTAAAGAGTTTGAGGGTTAGAGTAAGGCTATCTTTGACTTTAAAACTATAAAACGTTGCAAGTAACAAAAATGGTAAGACTTTTTTTTTTTTTTTTTTTAATTAAAGTGCTTTTAATGCTAAGTAAGAAATAAGAAAGCATCCCAACGATTTTTAGATTAGAAAAATGTACCCTGGTTAAAGTGCATGGGCGTAAAAAAAGCGTTGAAGCCTTCAAAACTATCAAATTTAAATTAAAGTATTGTATAAAAATCAAAGTAAGTCTCTGTCTACACAATAAATCATAAAAATAATTTAAAAAAAAGATCATCGCTATCATACCATCATGATATCAACAAAATTATTGTTAGCTGTATGTGCAACTACAAATGACTTGAGAAATAAAAAATCATCCATACTGTTACTGTATTTTTAATGCCAGTCAGATTTAAAAACATAGTTTGTAAGCTTTCCATCCTGAAAAATTTCCTAAATTTAATATTTTACTGTGGAAATGGTAGTTATTAAAAAATTTCGTAAGAAACTAATTGATAGGACTGTACGCCACCGAAAATGGCAAAAAAAACAGAATAATCGAGAAGTACAGACAACTTTTGTCATATATTTCGTCTTCCAAAATTAATTATTTATTAAATGTTATTTTGAAAAATGATAGAAACACAACTGATAACAAATGTTTGAAAAAAACCAGATATCACAAGCTGCACGCCACTGGTAATGCCTAGATATACAGTATTATTCTTAGGTACATAAAGAAGTATTGAGTCCCGACAGTTTTTATCTTTCGGAATTATATGTTTCAAGTGTTTTATTAAAAGAACAACCGAAAAATATGAAAAAGTTAAGAAAATTTATAATCACAAGTTGCACGCCATTTGATTTTTTAAATATAGCATCCCAAATTAAGCCTGGAGTAGTAAAATAGTAAGGTGAGTCTGATTTATAAGCCTTCAGACAATCATCTCTAATGTTTTTAAATACTGGTGGTTATAAAAGACCATTAATTTTGAGGTAAACATCTGAATACTGTTAGGTTTTCTTACCGTTTAAGCATGTGTATAATCTTTACCACTTGCATATATGCATCATATAATTTACTTTTGAAATTATCTTTTAATAAAAGCGTTGTTTTTCAAAGTTTTTCGAAAGATACTACGTAATCAAATGGAAATAATTTCTTCAAGTTCAGCATAACAATTTGCTTGTAACAGTATGTATTATCTCGATCTTGGAGAATACATACATGGAGAAAGCATTGTATGCTCTGACCGTTAGAAGAGATGAGAGAGACAAAAGACAAATAGCAGTACAACTTCTTTCTCTCTTTAACACCTCCATTGGTTGTCACCCATAGTTATATGTAGATATAGTTGTGTAAAAACGTGGTGATCATGGGGAAAGAAAACAAATACAGCCTATAACTCTTCCTCTCCAAATGTCTGCAGTAACCTTACCAAAATCATACCAATGTATAGAGTAATATGCATAATTTAAGATCTGATGGAAAAGAACTTATAAATTACATCTATGGGTTACGATGAAGTTTGTGACTATGTCATAGAGGGCTATGTACCGTTTACAGGCAAATAAATTAAATTGGCATTGGTATCTCGTGTCTTAAGTAAGTTATTGTTTTACACTATAGATTTTTATCGTGAATTTTTTTGAATACAATCGAAACAATCTGATGACAATTTATTTACAATAACTTCAGATAAGGATTTAATGTATGTATGATAGATTTATGTATAATTATGTATGAGAATAGTCACTGACTATTTACAAAATAATTTTTAAAAAATTCTTAATAATTAAAAGAAAAGTAGTAAAGGGAGATATTGCTTGAAAACTTTCGTAAAAATGTGGAAATACTTGTACATAAGTAGATAAATAAAGTAATCGATACACTACATAGACCAAGGACATTAAAATTAGCGTTAAACATCTATAGTTTTATTAAAAATATTTTAATTTCTAAAAAATATGAAAATGCTTTAAATTCAGTGAACTAGAGCTTTCAATTCATGTCTAAATAATATCAACTCAGTGTACTTAAACTCTACGCACTTTCTTTTTTGACTTTGACAGTTGCGTATCTCTCTCCAGCACGATCTCCGTTCCTAAAGAGTTTGAGGGTTAGAGTAAGGCTATCTTCGACTTTAAAACTATAAAACGTTGCATGTTACAAAAATGGTAAGACTTTTTTTTTTTTTTTTTTTAATTAAAGTGCTTTTAATGCTAAGTAAGAAATAAGAAAGCATCCCAACGATTTTTAGATTAGAAAAATGTACCCTGGTTAAAGTGCATGGGCGTAAAAAAAGCGTTGAAGCCTTCAAAACTATCAAATTTAAATTATAGTATTGTATAAAAATCGAAGTAAGTCTCTGTCTACACAATAAATCATAAAAATAATTAAAAAAAAAGATCATCGCTATCATACCATCATGATATTAACAAAATTATTGTAAGCTGTATGTGCATCTACAAATGACTTAAGAAATAAAAAATCATCCATACTGTTACTGTATTTTTAATGCCAGTCAGATTTAAAAACAAAGTTTGTAAGCTTTCCATCCTGAAAAATTTCCTAAATTTAATATTATACTTTGGAAATGGTAATTATTAAAAAATTTCGTAAGAAACTAATTGATAGGACTGTATGCCACCGGAAATGGCAAGAAAAACAGAATAATCGAGAAGTACAGACAACTTTTGTCATATATTTAGTCTTCCAAAATTAATTATTTATTAAATGTTATTTTGAAAAATGATAGAAACACAACTGATAACAAATGTTTGAAAAAAACCAGATATCACAAGCTGCACGCCACTGGTAATGCCTAGATATACAGTATTATTCTTAGGTACATAAAGAAGTATTAAGTCCCGACAGTTTTTATCTTTCGGAATTATATGTTTCAAGTGTTTTATTAAAAGAACAACCGAAAAATATGAAAAAGTTAAGAAAATTTATAATCACAAGTTGCACGCCTCTGATAATGTCAAGACATTCACTGATATTACTAAGAATATATAAGAATAGTGAGTTTTAATAATGTTTGTCTTCCAAAATCAATCATTTGAAGTGTGTTATCGAAAAAATGACCAAAGAAAAGGAAATTATGGGTAATTACAGGGTCACAAGCTGCTCGCCACTTGATTTACCTAGACCATTAGTAAGTAATTTGACTGAGTGCAAGGTAAAGTCATAAGTTTTCATGATTTTTGTCTTATGGTATTATTAGTTTTAAGTGTTATATCGTAGAAATGTTTAAAAATTAAGGAAATAAGTTATATTCCTAAGTGTCTCATCATTATTCAGTACATATAGTTGATACAAGTTTCAAAAACTTCCGTTTTCCAAAATTAATAATTTCAAGTGTTTTATCGAGAAAATTACCAAAAATACCAAAATTTGTATAAAATTCATAATTATGAGTTGTACGCTATTGATAATGCCTTGGTTATTAGAAGTAGAACTTTTTTTATAAAATAGTAATAAGTTTAAGCGATTTTTGTCTTCCGAAAAAAATTGTTTAACGTATTTTATCGAAAAAATGACTAAAAAGTATGAAAGTTCAGGGTAACTACATTATTAAAAGCTGTCTGCCCCTAATAACACCTAGACAAATAGAAATATGACTTAGAACAAAATAAAGTAACAAGATTTAACGATTTTTGTCTTACGGAATTATTATTTTTAAGTATTATATCGCAAAAATAATTAGAAATTACGAAAATAAGTTATATTCCTAAATGTATAGGCATTATTAGAAGCGTGCAGCTTGTAATAATCCGTTTCCCATTAATTTACGTATTTTTTGGTCCTGTATGCGATGTAAGAATTTAAGGAAAATTGATTATCACTAGCTGCATACCATCAATAATGCCTAGAGAGTAATTAGTATTACTTAGTTTATATAATCGAAATAAGTTTTCATAAATATCGTCTTCCCGAGTTAATAATTAAATTGTTTTATCAAAAAATGACATAAGAATACGGAAATTTATGGACATTTTTACTATCACAAGCTTTACGCCATGAAAACTGTCAAGACAATGAAAAATATTACTTAGTACATGTAATAGTAATACGTTTTAACGATTTTGTCTTCGAAAAAAAAACTTTAGGTGTTTTCCCGTAAAAATGACTGAAAAATAATACCAAAGTTTAGGGTTGATACAGTATTAAAAGCTACATGCTAATTATAATGCCTTGACAATTAGTAATATGCCTGAGTACAAGTTAAAGTAATAAGTCTTAACTATTTCTTCGAACGGAATTATTAATTTTAAGAGTTACTCGTACATCGCAAAAATAACCGAAAAGAACGAAAATAAGTTATATTCATAAATGTCTAGGCATTATTAGTGGCATGCAGCTGGTGATAATGAATCTTTTCTTAATCTCCGTAGTTTATCAGTTTTTTTGCGATGTAACACTTTAAATTATTCATTTTGTTGAAACATACAACTTTTATATATGCTAAGTGATACAACTAAATGACTTAGCATTATCAGAGGCGTGTAGCTTGTGATAGCAAATTTTTCTCAACTTTATATCTTTTCCAGTCATTTTTTAAATATCACAATTAAAATTAATAATTCCAGAAAATAAGAATAATTAAAACTTGTCACTTTTATATGTACTACGTAATATGAATGAATGTCTTGGCATTATCAGTGGCATGCAGCTTGTGATAATAAATTTTCCTTACCCTAATTAAATTCAAAAATTTTTAAAGCCCTAAATGCATTTTTTATGCCCATATACTTAAATCAATTTTTTAACTCTTATATCTTGATAGCGGTACATTTTAATGATCGTAAAGTTGGCGGGAGCTATTCTTATTTTTGGTAAAAGTGTTAAAATAATTTTAATTGAAAAAAACAATAATTTTTTTTTTACTTTCGTTGCATTTAACGTTGCAAACTTCAGAGTCATTGTTAATGGCAAGTTTCACAGTAATATTGTTCCGTGTATCCAACACAACGTATCCAATGATGCTTGGGACTAATCTACACATGAGAGCAAATCATTTTTAAAAGCAAACTACACATAGGATCTAATTATGCTTGGGCGCCAACGTCACATAAAAAATAATTATGATCAGTATCGAACTACATTGAAAATTAAAAATTATTGGAATATACATATCCAACTACACATAGGATCCGATGATTCTTGAGAGCCAACTATACATGGAAGCTAATAGTTTTTGAATGACAGCTACACATAAAAGCAAATGATTTTTGAAAGCAAACTACACATTAAAGCAAATAATGCTTCTGAGCAAACGTCACATGGGAGCTGATGACACTAAAAATCCAACTACACATAAAATCTAATAACTTTTGATATCCAACTACAAATGGAAGCCAATGATAGTTGAAAACGATTTTTATCTAGGATACAATGATGCCTAAAAGCCAACATTACAGAGGAAATAATGATGATTGGAATCTAACTACACAAAGGAGCCAATAATTCTTTGGAGCCAACTACACATAAAAGATAACGATGCTTTAAATATAACCGCAGATGGTATGCAAAGATTTGGGAAAGCCAACTACACTTGGGGGCCAATGATGTTAAGGAGTCTCTATCACATGGGAAATATAGAGATTCAGATCAAACTTTCATGGCATCCAGTGATGCTTGGAATCCAACGACAAATGGTAAATAATAATTCTTGGGAGCCAGCTACATATGAAATACAATCCATGGATTACAATAGTGCTTTGAAACCAACTACACATGGTATCCAATGATGCTTAAAATCAATCAACAAATAAAATCTAAATGTTATATACGCTCATTAATATTATTATATACACAAATATATATATATATATGCTGCTGCACATCTAAATTTTAGTTGTCCCGCGCGCCAGGTACTTTGGGTGCGCCGCGCGCCCAAAACAGGCATGCGGCGCGACCAAGAAAGTGAGTGCACGGTGTTACTGTATTCGGTGGCGCAGGGCGACCAACTTTTTTCCAGTGTAGAATCCAACTTGACATGGGAGCTAATGATGCTTGGGATCAAACTTTACATTACATGTAATAATGCTTGGGAGCCAACATCACATGGAAAATAGTAATTAGTGGTATCCAACTACAGATTGGATCCAATAATGCTTGGGATCTAACTCCAAATAGGATCTTATAAGTTTTGGGAGCTAACTACACATGTAAGCCAATTATGCTTAAAATCCAACTACACATGAAATCCGATAATGCTTGAAAGCCAACATAAAAAGGGTAATAATAGTCATAATTGAGTTTTAATTACGCATGAAATTCAATGATGTTTAAAATCCAACTACACATGGGATCCAATAATTCTTAGGAGCCAACTACACATAGAAGATAACGATACTCAAAATTTAATCGCACATAGTATGCAAAGATTTGAGAAAGCAAACTACACACGGGGGCCAATGATGTTTAGGAGTCTCTATCACATGGAAAATATAAAGATTTGGATCTAACTACTCTCGTTATCCAATGATGCTTGCGATCCAACGACAAATAGAAAATAATAATTTTCAGGAGCCAACTACATATGAAATTCAATAAAGATTGGAATCTAACAAAACATGGGATCCAATGATGCTTAGTAGAAAACATTACATGATATATAATGGTAGTTGAAATTAAAATACACTTAGTTTTTAATAATGCTTGGAATTCAACTACACATGAGATCCAATGATTCTTGTGGGTTTAATTCCCATATAAACCAATGATTTTTTAAAGACAATTACTCACGAGAGCAAATATTTTTTAAAAACAAATTATGTTCAAAAGCAAGCATGACATGGCAGCCAATGACCTTTAAAATTTAACTACACATAGAATCGAATAATTTTTGTGATCCAACTACACATGGAAGCCTATAATGCTTAAAACCGAGCTTAATATAGAATACAATGATGCCTGAGAGCCAACATCACAGGGGAAATAACGACGGTTGGGATCCAACTACACATAGAAGCAAATGATGCTTCAGAGTCTACTACACAAGAATTACAATTATATTCTAGTACAAACTACACATGGTTTCCAATGATGCTTGAAATTATTCTATGCATGAAAGCAAATTATTCTGAAAAGCAAACTATACATGGGATCTAATAATGCTCTGGTGCCAATGTCACACAAGGAATAATAATAATCAGGTTCGGACTACATTAAATATTAAATAGTAATTGAAATTAAATTTCACATAGGATCCGATGATTCTTGTAAGCCACATGTGTATTTTAGTGGTGAAGTACGTTTTTTTGTTCAAAAAAAAATATTTTCATGTACTATATTAAGAACGCTAGATAAGTATATTGTCATGGGAAAAAAATTGATCATTAGCAGTTTGGTGCTAATTTTGCCAGGTTTTACATCAATTTGAAGAATTACACACAAAAGTAACTAGATAGTCCAGTTTTTCTATTTTCAAGTGGAATACATTTTAATTACTGATAATATTATTTAAATAGACCATTTCTCAATAAAAACTCATTTAGCGTGCTAAACGTGGCTGATAATTCTAAGGCATATAATTATTTTTAGTTATGAGTACCATACTAATTACCTCTAGTTACTGTCATCTTTGGGAATAAGATATTTCAATTTCATGTATTCACAGTAACAGTTCTAAACAATGCTAAATTTTCGATAACATATTTTATTACATGCTATGTGCTGCTGTATCTCCAATTCAAACATTAATTAAACTTGTTTATGTCATTGAAAAAAGATGTAGTACTCTTCAGTTTTTGGAGTTTAATAAATTATATGTTTTAAACGGGAAACTATTTAAGAACTTCTAAGTAATTAAATTATTCTATTAGGAAATTTATGCAACTGATAATGATTTGCTATATAGGCATTTTATCTATGACATAATTAAATAACAAGTGCTTTTTGCTTTTGTAGAGTTTTAATTGTCCGTTGAGCCAACATCTACAAGAAATCAAACTGAGCCTCGTTTCAGCAGGGGGTCCATAGACCTTTCATGGCTTGTTTTCATCATCCATGTTAGAAGAATCTAAATTTTTTTTGACCCTGCTTTTTCTGCATAAAAAAATTTTGAACGATCTTATCATTTTATTAAGAAGAAATTTATATTTATTAATCGATACCAACGACTGTTCTTAAATGATCAGTGGCTAGTGACTTATGATGATTTAAGTTGATAAATTTTACTAGTTTTTAGTCATTTTACCCTTCTGTCTCAAAAAATTACGTAATTAAAAAGGCAAAAAATAATGCAATTTGCAACTAACTAATGGATTGATTAACAGTACCCACTATCTAGGCATTTTTACTGGCAAACAACTAATAATTGTTGATTTTTTCTGAATTTCAGTATTTTTTTTGTCATTGCACCCTTATAACATTCAATATTGCGAGCTGCAGAAGACTAAAATTTTAATTATTGTAAACTGTTGTATGAATGAATTGATACCACCCAGTATCATGGCATTATCAGTGGCAAGAAACTTATTATAACAGATTGCACCCGAATCCTGACATTTTTCAATTATATTTCCGACGTAACCTTAAAATTTGTGAGATCCAGAAGACAAAATCAAAAAAGAAATGAAATAAAGAAAATTTTAAAAAATTAAAAAAATTAGAAGAAACAAGCCAGGGGGTGTAAAAAGGTCATTGGACCCACGGTAAGAATAAAGTTCTTTAAACATAAGACAAGAAAAAGGAAATATAACTTTTAAGGTAATAAAGGTGTCACGAGACCTATAAGAAGAATGAAGCTCTATAAGGATAAGTGCTGCATTATTGTAGTTTAGAAAAATAAAAACTTAAAAAACGAGTTAAAAAAAAAATTTCGTAATAATTTCGTGCATATTTACAGTACTCGTGAAGTTCAACCATCGTGAGTAGTGAACTCATCTTTTTTTTATTTTTTATTTTTCATTTATTTTTTAAGTTTTTGTTTGACTAAACTATATAAATGCATCTGATTCTTATATAATATTAACAATTGTTATACTTGGTGAGTACTGTATTTATGCACAAAATTCTTACGAAGTTCAACCATCGTGAGTAGTGAGCCAAATTTTTTTTTTATTTGTTTCTTAAGTTTTCGTTTTACTGAACTACATAAATGCAGTTCTTTCTTATAGAGCTTTGTTCTTCCTATGAATCTCACGACCCCCTTGTTACTTTAAAAAATTGTTTCTTCATGTTCATCTTATGTTTAAAGAACTTCGTTCTGACCGTGGGTCCCATGACCCATTTATACCCCTTAGTTTGCTTCTTTTAATTTTTTAAAATTTTTAAAATTTCTTTTTATTTTATTAATTTTTTTGTATCATTTTATTTAATCTTTTTTTTTTTTTCTATTTTTTTTTTTTTCATGCTATTATATTTTTTCATGGCTTTTTTGATTTCATTTTTTTTTCTATTTTTCATTTTATTAGTTGTTTTGCTTTAATCTTTTTTCATTACCTTTCTTTTTTAGTTTTTTTATTTATTTTTTTTTTTTTTTTTCTTACACTTAGTGTGAAGTTAGAAGTTTTATAACCATCTGTAAAAAGCTGTGACTATTTTTCTCGTTTTTTTGTCAAATCAGTTTAAATGCAGGGGAAGCCTTATCATACTTTGTACGAGGATGCGCTTAGTAATTGAAAAAAGTATTAAGAAATGATCTGCTAAGAGCTTTCAGAGGTAAGTTTAATAAATTACTGTTGTATAAACCTATAAAATTTCGAAATTAATATACAAGTTAATTTTTCAATAAAATAACAAAGAAAGAGTCAAGTATTCGTAAAAGCGCATGCATAGGTATATCTATGTAAAAAAAAATAACTGCTGGCGTTACTGCATATTTGCGCTTGTCCTTTCTCTTTAAGCTTTACCCCTGCTAACTGTGATGAATGTTTTTAATTAAAAAAAATCACTTTAGTCTCGAAGATAAAAATCATGAAAGGATAAAATGCAAAGAAAATTGATCACTAGAACCTGGTATGATTAAACCATTGATGAAAAAACGATGAAGAAAATTTAAGACTGTTGGAAAAAAGTAAGAAAACTTCTTAAAAAATCTAAAAAACCGTAAAAAGAATTATTTATTGAGTCATTTAAAAACTAAAAAATTAATGAAAACCAAACAAATATCCATTTATGCATAAAATCGCTGCTGCTAAAAAGAATATTGTATTGAAGTTTGAAAAATAATTATTTAATAAAAAAAAAAGTTAATCGAACAAATAATTAAATAATTAATTTACTATATTATTGAACCAAATTAATTAACAAACAGTCAATGTATATTTAAATTTCACAGCTTACTATTTTACAAAACAAGCTGCATGGACTTCGAAGACATGTGTTTTTAATAAGAATAATTTTGTTTTGAGAAGCGTAAGGAATAAATGTATTATTTTTAACTGAAAATTTTTTGCATTACATGTCCACACACTAGTGGGTTCTATATAGTGAATCAAGGGTGAAGCTGAGACGAAGGGGTCACCAATAAATAAACAATAGCGTGGAGAAGTTATAATTTCAAGTTACTGAGAATTTAGCTTTTACACTGTTAAATACTTAATAAGGTATATTCAACGCACACAAGCAAGCACTTTAAATTACTTAGGATAAGGCCCCTTAAGTGAAATAAACTTGTTAAGTAAAAGCCAGCCAAGTGAGTCCCTCAAATAACTCAGTATTAAGCATCTTAAATTAAAAGTACTTCATAAATGAACGAAAGCATACATGATCAACACCTTTTAATTGATAAATTTTTGGCTCTTAAGCCAAAAAATACTAATTAAATGAGTGAAACCGCAGCCGAACAAGTGACCTTAATCACTCGAAATAAGGCTGTCGAGATTTAGAATACTAATTAAAAAAATGGAAGCGCACAAAAGCAAGTGCTTTAAATAACCTTAGACAAGGCCCTTAACGTTAAAAATACTTATGAGATAAATAAAAACCAACTAAGCAAGAACTTCGGGTAACTTGGTATAAGGGTCTCAAAATTTATTATACTTAATAAATAAACAAAAGCTGACACTTTTGAGCGTTTTGAGTTACTGGAGAGTAAGCTCTTAAGCATTTTAATACCTTATAAATGATTTAAAACATGGCCATAAGAGCTTTACAAATGACTTGGGATTAGTCCCTTAACGTTCCAAATAATTATTAGACAAATAAAAGCGCAAGTTAGCAAGCGCTTTGAATAATTAAACATTAAAATACGATTTTAAGCTGTAGAATAACTGATTATCAATGAAATTGTAGCCAAGCTGGTGGTTTAGATGACTTAACATGAAGAAATGCTTTTGAAGTGTACATTAATTTGTTAATAATCAAAAGTGCACGCAAGCGTGTGCTTCGGATTACTATGTATTACATTCTTGACGTATTGTTTATTCACGTGATAAAAAAACGTGTGGGTGAGCAAGCCCATAGGATTCTGAGATATGAGCTGCTCTAAATTTTGCTTATTTACAAAATTGATAAAAGAACTGGCAGTACAGCATATTGGGTAGCTAGCAACAAATTGCTCTAAACTTGAACTAACAAGTATATGTAAGAAACTGTGGACCATGCATATTGGGTTACGGAAGTGAGGTTCTTATGAATGCATACTTTCTTCTAGTTACTTATTCATAAGCAAACACGTGTCCTCCTTTTTTATTATGGAATAAGAAAAAAAAGAAAAATAAAAATAATCATATCATTGAGTCTTAAACTCATAATCTTCGACTCCCAAGCAAAGTCAGTATCTGATTAAGCTAACACACCACATGATCCTATGCTCTACAAACTTACATATTATGTTTGTAGTATGTACTAAAGCTGAACCCTTACTTATATATGCTTTCGTTGATCACATTTTTATTTTAATTTTGCAAAAGTTGTACTTTTTAGAATTTTTAAAATTCTTTTAGTTATGGAGGAAAACTTTCAAGTGTCTGCATGAAAGTTTGCTTGAACCTCAGAAATCAGCTGGTGAGTCTCTGTTGATGAATAAATTGTTAATACATCAAGGTATAAGATTACATTGGGTAACTGAGAATCACGTGCTTGTGATTTTGTTTATTCAGGTCATAAACAAAAGTAGAGATAAGTGGGTGCATTAGATTATCGAGAATAAGTGGTTCGAAAGTTTGTTTATTTAAGTAATAAGGTAAAGTATGAAGAAGCAAGACTATTGCGTTATTGGATAAGGATATATAGGATAAGTAGCTTTCGATTTTATTTATGTAGTACACAATTAAAATTGTAGAGAATTTACTGCCTCTTCGTACTTGCAATAAGGTGCTTGAGATTCAAGTGTTTAAAGGAAGATTGTTATTTAAGTTCCAATAACATTATCCAGTTCATGGAGATTATTAATTTTCGATTAGTGACAAATAGTTTTTTATACTGAAAAGCATGAAAACACGTTTAGCGTACTAGTTTCTTGGAGATTAGGTATTTGGATTTGATGTTCTCAGACTTGGTGTGCTGTGTTCAAGTTTCAGACATTAAAACTGCGCGCAAACGCTTGTCCAACCAGAAGCTGGCTGCTTACAAGCATGCATACTTTTTCAGCATGATCAGCACAGTAAGTTAACATACTAAGAATGTAATAAATAAATTTCTTGTACTATTAACATTCTTGTCGTCAATTTACCCAATACGTATAAGAAAAAAGTTCTATACAGATCTCACATATTTTTAAGATCCAAACATACAGCGAGAGTAATGGCATTAAGAAAATAATATAAGTGGTACGATTTCTTTAGCAAAGGCAGATAATTCGCTACCTTTAGATGTTGCAAGCCCTTAGGATGACGTCATTTTTCTTCTTCCCACTACAGCGAGCACCAAAATGGTCTCAAAGGGGAAATCTTACAATGTGTGATAATCTAATAAAGGACTAGGTCTACATGCCATTTGTCTTATGTGAGAGAAATCGAGAAGAAGGGTAGAAGAGCAAGAGAGAAAAAGAAAGACAGAAATAATGTAGGGACGAGTGTAATATGAAACTATAAATATGAAGACAAATATACGCAATTAGCGTAAATATCGAGCCTGTTGTACTTTTTGCACCTTCTGTCATAGGCCAAGTGTAGTATATAACAACGCCACAGTGTAAGAAACAAAGAACAAAATAACTAAATAACAAAAATTTAAATAGAATTAGCTTAACACTTTTCCAAGTTTCATTAATATAAATATGAGCGAATAATTCTCATTCTATTTTTCATTTTTCATACCATGCGATCAGACTCAGTGAATAGCTACATGTACAAAGAGCTTTTAAGCTTAATAAAACTTTTTAATAAACCAATGCACGCCCGTATAAGGTCCCAGAATCACATAGCCATGTGCAAAGATGATTGTTCGTAAGCATCAAGAGTGAGAGAGATATAGCGTGATCACCACGTATTGTGCTACGTAAATTTTGCTGGATCCCGCCAAGATTTTTGGCCCTAGACGCCTATGTAATTGCCTGAGTGGTAAATAAAGTGATATCCTTTTTGATCAATAGTCCAGCCTTCGTATTTTTTTTGCAAGTCATCTGAGTAGCGTCTTTTTTAGATCAAGTAATTTGATTCTCCTTGGGAGATTTTTAGGAGTATTAGGGTCAGGTAACGCTAACTACAAGCATAAGGTGAGGGAAAAGGAAACGAGATGTGCAGCTGAAGAGTGAAAAATGCAGAGTCAAGTTGAGAAAACAAAGTGCGTGCGTGAGCTAGGTGGGCTCTCCAATGGCGACAAATTTTAATGGAACGAGCCAGCAGATATTCTCGTTGAGTCTTATTTTTCTCTCATTTGTGATTTTTATTTTTTAGGTGTACGAGTTAGCAGCTATTTTAAAGGCGTCTTGTGTTTTCGCTTGCAAGAATAATTTTTATTTTAGTAGACGATTATAATATTTATAAATTATTATATGACATATTCCTGTACATACTTAGAAATAATAGTAAATCTTAATGCCCTTGTTTTGTTCCCCACATCTTTTTTTATCTTTCTGAGTGTTGCCTTTTTGTTTGTGTGTTTTTGCCTCAAGCTAGAAAGTGCACGCCATGTTTATGATAGTAGTGCTCATTTGCAATAGCAATTTTATGATTAAGTGTGGTTTTTTTATTGTTGACATGCTGTCATTTAGTTTGAATCTTTATTATCGATTTTTGTAACTGGTACATGGTTCTATTTGTTAGTTTCAATTCAAAGATGGGAATTAAAAAACTTGTATTTTTTTTTGAAGTAACTAAATAACGGTATTGAGAGGGGATCTTATTGTTTTTGTTGCATAGTTATAAGCTACGTGGGACTATCATTGAATTTGCAGGTTAAGCCAAGTGAATATGACCCATTCTCGTAATGTTGGGCTGGTTTAGCCAAAGTTACATGATGAGATTATGTGCGACGTGGTGCATACCTACGATCAGAGAGCTTTTTAGCGGGAGTTACTTGCATGTCCACTGGAGCTAGTATTACCTCTACTTGACAAGTGGGAACGAAGTTCAGAAAGGGACGAGTCAGTTTTGCGTGGTAGGTTGCCATGCTATCCAATCCTCGAGCTCAAAGTGAACAACAAGCTCATTTCGTGTTACGAGTGCAACTTTGCCAGAGCTGGATCCAAAAATAGAGACGAGTCACTCTTTGGGGCGGAAGTTGGTGTAAACTAACAGCTGCTGAGGCTGAACGATGAGCAGCAAGAAATTAGCACCATAAATAACGTCAGTCAATGAAGGGCAGGAGAAGACATAGTGACCAGTGGGGGTCAAACGGTAGATTCCGCTTAGCGAGAGGGTAACTCTAAGTTATTGGGGACTAGAAGCCATGCCAACAGCAAGAAAAAGTTGCTAGGAGTACTAAGAATAAGCTCGTTATTTAATCGTCACGAAAAACAAGAGGTTAACACGTAGAAAAAACAAATTTTTCGTGCGTCACGCCAAGGCTAGTATCAGATTTAATTCTACGAACGTAACCTGTGACCGTACCAGTGACCGTGAAAACGATGACAGTGTATACGTCACCAGTCATAGCAGCGTCTGTTTCGCCTTATTAACGGATTTTGGTACTCCAGGGCCAAGCAAATATGCATATCATAAGTGGGTTACCTTTTAGTGCATGGCTCTGAGGAAATGGGAAAAACAATAAAACTGGCACTCCAGGACGTGGCAAACGATTTTCTAATAAATTCTGACTGTGCAAAATGCCAAAACCAAATATAAGATACCTTGAAGTCAAAATGCTTCAGCTTTATTTTACCAGGTTTTCTGTATTATACTTTGTTAAACGTTGAGTTGTAAGAACCGATAGTAAAAAAGTACGTTAAACCGTCAAAGTAAACGTTTTTATTCCTGACCTAATCGTTTGGTGAGAGCTACTGTATCAAAAATCAGTTAAAAATTTCCATAACTAATTGATAATCTTAGTAATAAAAGATATAATCTGTGTTTAATTGAAATTAAATTTTAAGAGGGATAGAATTTTTGGGTAACCTACGTGCTTTATGGTGGTTTACAATAAGTTTAAAAAGCCTGCAATGGTATAACTGTTTAAAAACAAAATTTTTTTATAAATTTATAATAATAACTCACAAAAGTCTTAAAATATACGTTTTGTAATGCATTCATAATGAATATAAATCCATATGAATGTTTAGCCTGTAGTTGACTACGTGAGTCTTAAAAGCTTCTTATACGGCAAAAATTTAACATTTTATTATAACTAAAGAGTGTTCATGCATATAGATGCCTTTTGACATTATAATTTTTATTGTAAATGCATTATAATTATAAAAAGTTTTCACTTACAAGTATACATAAAGCAGCTTATTTATTCTCAAGTAAGTTTCTAATAACTTTTTATCTAATTAATAAGCTGCCTGTATGTTTGAGATGAAAAATTAATGCATCATTAAAAAAGCATGCATCTTTATAGCCACAAAATCATCGACGCAAGAAAATAAACAATATATTTAACTTAGAGTAATTAACATACCCCATAGTTTGTTGATGAAGCGTTTGGTTCCATGTACTCTGGATTAAGAATACACGATTGCACATCATAATTAGTTAGAGCTCTGGATGATTTACGAATACTTAAATTTTCCGGTGCAGGATTTTCGTCTTGATATTTATATGATAAACTTTCCAGCGGAGGTGTAAAAGAAGAACTTGAAGAGTCATACTCTACAGTAGAAATATTATTTACTTTTGTTTCTAATAATTTAACATCTGAAGTAATATAACTGTTAGTATTATTTGTTAAATGATCAGCATTCTTCCAAAACCTTGTCTTTAAACTTGATTTCTGACATGTTAATGAGAGAGGAGGTGAAGAAGGTTGATCTAATAAATTGCATTTTTCATATTTTGTATGCAAACATTTTACTTTTTTCTGTTCTGTCTTGAAACTTGACTTACTTTTATCAATCAAAGGGGTTGTTTCAAATACTTGTGGTTCCTTTATTTCTGTAAGAAAAATTAAAATAATCTTATAAGATTTTTTTTTCGAAGTAAATCTTACGATATTATCTTATTGATTTATTTTATTTAACAGCTTAAACGATGAAATATGTATGGTTTTATAAATTTTACTCATTATATTCTCAATAGTTTACTCACAAACAAAGAAAAATATTAACTAAGCAAAACTTCCTTTGAAAACCAGTTAAAAATGGGTAATCCTTTTATATTAAGATTAGTAAATATTTTAGTAAAAAGAAGTAACTAATTCAATGTTATTTCTCATTTACAAGACTGTTAAACTAACGTTAAGCACTAAGGAATAAAGCAGGGCTTATAACTATAACTGTCAACTTTCCACGAAGAAAATATGTGTATGTACATATATTTATAAGGTAAACAATAGTTTTGAACACAAAAACGTTCCTTTGCATCTCAACAAAAACGAATTTGACAAAAATGTAGCACAATGTGCATAGTTTTGCACAAGTACATCAGAGAATGTAGAATAATTAATATAACGCTGTACAGAATTTTCTTAGAATGTGCTAAGCTCTCATATTTAGTACGAGAAAAGATGAAGGGGTTGAGGACTCCAGCTAACCGTTTACAACCACGAGAAATGGTGTCTCTGAATCCTCTTAATAAATATATACATAAATATAATTATACGTTGAAAATGTAGTAAGACTGCAGTAGTTACTGAGTGTCAGAGATTTGGTGTGAGAACGTAGACTACTTATATTAAAATGTCTTAGAATCCACAAAATCAAGCCAATAGTTATAGTTAGTAACGCAAAAAAAAGTTAAATTTTACAAACGTATTTCAAGTCTCCTCTTGGTCTGCAAAACTATTTCTTTCGTACAAAATTAATATGTGGGGAATACGATTTACGTGGAATTAAAGGTGTAGTACTCTCGTATTTTAAGTAGTTTACAATAACACAATCGTTTACTACCAGATAGCATCACAACAACGATCATATTTATTATCTTCGAACAAACTTACATGAGCTGCGTGGTATAGATTTGAATTTTGCGAAAACAAACTAACAATGGAACCTTAATAAGCACAAGTATCCCTCCTTATTTTGCGGTAAACAGCTCAGCCAGATTTTATTTAAATAAGTTTAAATAAATAACACAATGCTCATTTGTTTTACGTATAAGTGTGATGCTTGTAACCAAAATTAAAGTTCACTTAACAAATAAGCTTTTCAACACCAATGAATAATTAAAGCTTTTATTTAAGAAACAAGCTCTCACGATAAAGGACATTCGACGCAATGTTATCCTTTTTTCAATGACTCATATGTTTTTTAGATGAATCTATTACACTAATAACGAATAATTTACTCTGAAATAAATAAAAAGAAAATGAATTTAAAAAGGCTTATGAGCAACAACACTCTTTAATCACAGGAATTCTTGACTCTAGTTAGCAAATGTAATCCAAACCTAATGACCACATGCCTGGGTAAGAAATGCAGAGGAAAGACGCTGAAAGAGCAACTAATAAAAATGCCTGGATATTCTAGGAACCTAGAATTATGGAAGAAACTAATATATAATTTCGCGTATTATTAAAAATGAAGAACACTCCTTCTGTAAAACTCAGCTAACAGTTTGGTCACTGCACAGTTGGCATATTACACAACTGGGGGCTTACGACCAGCTCACATCAATCAACTCAAGAATGAGTTAAAAATTCGTGGCCAAGATAAGAAAATTATTCACACCGAGTAGAGGTGACAAATCTCAGATACAAAGAGACTCCCAGGCTCCTTAAAAAAATCTGAGAACCTTCCTGTTCGCTCCATGATCAGAAACTGTTTTTCCTACTTATCTGATACAGTTCATTACCTTGGTTTCCCCAGATATCCAAATTGTACAACTTAATCTCCTCATACTATTGCGTAAAAGTATCATGTATAAGCTTTGCAACTGGTTGCCAGAGTTGGATTTCCCCTGAAAATCGCTTTCTGACTTATGAACGCAAATGTATTATAAATATATTCATGTACAATAATTCTGGTGTTTACCTCCAAAACAGACCTTTAAATTACTGAAAAACTGTTTTTACTCTTACTAAATGTGTGCGTTTATAAGTGTGCTTAATAACATACCCACGAAGTGATTCGCAAACAGAAAAAGCATTGCCTATCTGCACTTTGTACATTAAAACAAAAAAAAGGAACGCACTTGTAATTCCTAGCGAAAACATACAACCTTCAAACAGGCAAGTCGTATCAATTATTAGGCATTTGATACAAATTACTGTTTATTTTTTTCTGACCTTCAAAAAAAAGTTTTAATTTTCTGGGGATGTTTGCGCCTCTATTCAATATATACAACTTAATGTAAAGTAGTTACTAACGCACGGGTTTGCTTATGATGTTGTTTCCAAACTGACAAAGGACCCCGCACAAACCCTAAGGATATTCACTTTTAATTAAATTGGTTAAAAGTTTGATCTATTACAGATTAAATTATCCTGAATAAAATGCAACTTTTTTTTTCCAAACAAATGCCTAGTTTAAAAAAAAAAAAATTTTTGAGGATGGCGATTTGTCATGACATTAGTTTGACAGGCAGCATGTACCATTACAACCTTAGGATGTATATATACACAGACATATATGTATATTTGTTGTTTTGACTCATAATTACCGTTTGCAACCGCTCAAGAAGAGTGCGTCAAAAATTCTCAATAAAGCAAGAGTCAACGAAAGGGTTAGGCTAAGAGAGAAGTAAATAATTCCATAGCCTTAACGATATAATTAAAACGATCAGATAGGCATAATCAACTGTGCAAAATACGTTTATTATGTATGCGCTCATCTTCAATTGAATATGCTTGTTAAAACCATTTGTAATATTTTACAATTTCTTACTGTCTAATTCATCATGAAAACTATATTATTATTATTTCTTATTTTAATTTATCTTTGATATGTAATAAAATTATTCTTACATGTAGTGTTTTTTTTTACTTTATTTAAGGCACGAATGAAATTCCTCTCTGTGTATGCTCTTTTACCGTAGTCTGAAGGTTTAATACAAGCCTGTACCTATTTTTCATTAAATAAGAGTCCCCGAGTACTAAATGCCTATTTTAATGTTCTCAATTGATTGAAAGAATATATTTTTATTCATTTCCTTCTCTGATAAGTTTTTACATATTACTCTTAAATAATTATTATAGTAAGTACAATATACTTTTACTTTGTATAATTAGATAAACCTGTGCCTCCTCTTTCATTTAACCTTGTAGCTGTCTCTGATAAGAAGCCATCACTACTGATCCGACCTATTTATCAACAACTGCAGTGTCATAGGTGGTCGTGCTCTTTCTTTTATCTGAGTGGCCGTTAGTACAATCCTACTCTTATTCTATTCACCATAGGTCCAATCCAAGCCCTAAACTTAGCAGCTGTTGATGTCTTTGAGTTGCAATCCTTCCTACTAAGTAACTAAATAAGCTTGGTAAATTATTAATGTTCAAATAATTGTAATAGTAACACGTTACTTTGTTTCAACATTTTTATTAGATAGACCAGTACCAACTCCTATTCCTTGCCTTGCAGCTGGCTTTGATGAGAAGCCGTTACATCTAATCCAATCCATTTGCTAACAACTGCAGGACCATTAACGATCGAGCTCTGCCTCTTGTTGAAGTGAATAACTAGAATAATACTTCTTTTAATATTTTAATACGTTCTTTGAAACAGTTATTTTTGTGACGAAGATTAGGATCCGATTAGCATTGAGAACTGTTTGGACTAATGTTTTTCGAAACAAGTTGAAAGACGAGTATTAAGAACTATTTAAATATCTGTTGCTTTACTGATTTCAGTACCTTTTTATAATTACCAGATTTGATGCATTTCTTGTAATACATGCGACCGATTTGAGACGTACGTTAAGGCAAACCTTGAGATTTATTAGAAAATACGTTTTAGGACATAATATAAAAGCAGATTTGAGATGAAGTGTTTGACTTTCTTTAAAACCTTTTACATGACCAGTTTCAAAAAAATTTTTAAGACCTTGTTTGAGACCTCTTATGAAACCAAATTGAAGACAAACCATGAGAGAAACATTTAAATCCATTTTAAGATAAATATTTTTATGGAATTTAAAAGTTATCTCACTACCAGATTTAAGACAAGATATAAGACTTAATACCCGACGAGTTTTTAAAGTGATTAAAATAATTTCTGAGAACTATTTAAATACTGCTGCCACAAAACGTTTAATACATTTTATTTGTTTCAACACATTGTAATATCAGTAGCAAAAATTTTTTCTAGATGTATTTGTTACCAGCTCAGAGACATAAACAAAGATGTTTTTAAAAACGCTATTGGTTTTAGGTTCCAATGAAGTAATGGGCTTTTATGTGATTTTGTAGATGTTTATTACCAAACAAATGTTAACATATGTTTAAGTCTTTTTAGTTGAATTTGAAAGTTTTATCCAGACATAAGACAAAAATCAAAGCCACACTTTCAGCCAGGCTTCATAAAAGACATTCAGCCAAACTTAAAGCCAGACTTATGGTAAGACATTTGGCCACTTTTTCTTCCAGACATTCAGCCAGACTTTCTGCCAGACTTCTAGCCAAACATTAAACCAGAATTTTTGCGAAACATTAAGCAAAACATCAAGTCAGGATTCCAGACATACTTACTGCCAGACTTACAGATATTAAGCCAAAATTCCAGTCATACATTCAGAAAATTTTTTTGCCAAACATTAAGCCAGACTTCTAGCCAGACATACAGCCAGACATATAGCCAGACTTTTAGCCAGACATGCAGCCAGACTTCTAGACAGACATACAGCCAGACTTTTAGCCAGACATACAGCCAGACTTTGAGACAGACATTAAGCCAGACTTTCAGCCAGACTCACTCTTAGACAATTAGTCAGTTTTTCTGCCAGACTTCCAGCCAGACGTAGAGCCAGACATTAAGTTATTATGAAGGTACTGAGATCAGTAAAGCAACAGATATTTGAATAGGTCTCAATACTCGTCTTTCAACTTGTTTCGAAAAACAAGAGTCCAATCAGTTCTCAATGCTAATCAAATCCTAATGTTTGTCACAAAAATGACTCTTTAAAACAACGTATTAAAGTATTTAAAAAAGTGTTATTCTAGTTCTTTACTTCAACAAGAGGAAGAGCTCGATTGTTGATGATCCTGCAGTTGTTAGCAAATAAGTTGGATTAGAGATAACGGCTGCTCATTAAAGCCAGCTGCGAGGCAAGAAATAGGAGTTGGTACTGGTCTATCTAATAAAAATGTGGAAACAAAGTAACGCGTTACTATAACATTTACTTATACATTATTAATTTATTGAACTTATTTAAGTATTTGAAAAGAAGGATTGCAACTCAAGGACACCAACCACTGTTAAGTTTAGGGCTTGGATCGGACCAACGATGAATAGCATCAGAGTAGGATTGTACTAACGGCCGCCCAGATAAGAGGAAGAGCATGACCACCTATGACACTGCAGTTGTTGATAAATAGGTCGGATCAGTGGTGATGGCTTTTCATCAGAGACAACTACGAGGTTGAGAGTGGGAGGAAGCACAGGTTCATCTAATTATACAAAGTAAAAGTATATTGTACTTACTATAATGATTATTTAAAGGTTATACATAGAAACTTACCAGATAAGGAAAATAATAAAAATATATTCTTCAAATCAATTAAGAACATTAACATGGGCATTTAGTAATCGGGGACTCTTATTAAATAAAAAAAAGGTTCTAGGCTTGTATTAGACCTTTAGACTATAGTTAAAGAGCAGAAACAGAGAGGAATTTTATTCATGCCTTAAATAAAATATAAAAAAATGTCCCATGTAAGAATAATTGTTTTACAAATCAAATTTAAATTAAATTAAAAAATATTTTATGAATGAGACAGTGAGAAATTGTAAAATATTACAAATGGTCTTAACAAGCATATTCAATTGTTGATTGGCGCATACATAATAAATGTCTATTGCACAGTTGATTATGCCTATCTGACCGTTCAAATCACATCGTTATGGCTATGGGATTACTTGCTCCTCTCTTAGCCTAACCCTTTCGTCGACTTTTGCTTTATTTAGAATTCATGACGTGCTCTTCTCGAACGGTTTCAAACGGTGATCAAGACTATTTATAGTCAAAAACAACTAATATATATATATGTGTGTGTATGTATACATTATAAGGTTTTAATGGCTCATGCCACCTGTCAAACTAACGTCATGACAAATCGCCATCCTTAACAATTTTTTTCTAAAAAATTAGCCATTTTTTTGGAAAAAAATAGTTGCATCTTATTAAAGATTACTTGATTTGTACTTAATAGAATTTTTAGCCAATTTTAATCCAGAGAGATATCCTAAGGGTTTGTGCGGGGTCCTTTGCAACACAAAGAAAGTTCTATTACAAGAATCGAAAAAAAGCTTTCTTTAACAAGTAAAATATTTTCGTTTGCCTGATACCAGAAAATTAATTGTGGAAGGTGCTATTTTTAGGTTTTAATCTAGTAAACTGTTGGAGAACATAACCATTACAAGATAAATCTTGGTTCTTAAGTATAAAATTGTTAAAACCGGCCTGAACTAAGAGAAAAAAAGCAGTAAGCGTAACCATCGTTATTCTGTTACAGGTACTACACGACTTTCAAGGCAGTTTATCATCGGTGAGTAGCAGATTTAACTACATGCTGTAGAAAAAGTACGTAATGTCGTTCACGTGAAAGACGCAAACATATAAATGTGTATGTATACAATCTAAAGTGACGTTATTGCATGAGATCCATCGATAATTAAGCAAAAAAATGCATTATTTGTAAACTGTTTGGTAATTTCTCCATTGATTTTCTTTAACCAGAGCTCAATGGCCTTTTTTTGTTTATCTATAGTGTGTCACCAACGTTTGGCACAAAAACAAGTACTTTTGAGGTTATAAATTTTTTCAGCATGTTTTTGTTTTTCCCACTATAACGTGTAAAGATATTTCGTTTACATTTTGGTCCAAACAAACATTGAATTTATATCTTTTATTACATGTGTATAATTGATACCATTGATTAGTTTTTAACTACAAGCTAACTACTCTACAAAATGTAGTAGAAACTACTACACACAGTTAGTCAACGTAACTTTAACCCTCTTACTACAGTGCGTAGTTGTAACAACCAAACATTTACGTACACTATATTATAGTCTTCTCTCAGTATATTTGGGTAGGTGGCTTAGAACAGTGAGGAAGAGTTCGGACTAGTGAAAGTCATATTAAAGGATGTTTTATTAACTGTAATGATCAAGCAACAGCAAGCACCGTGTGCTAGAGACTAGGTGCAGTAAGGCAGTGCTTTTGCTGGATTCCGATGCTACTGCTGGAGCTGGTGCTGCTAGAGGGTTGTTGGGCAGTGATTTGCAGTAGTCAAGAAAAGCCCATAGTCAGTCTACTTGTCTAATTCCCTTAGTTGTTAGGCAATAGAGCTAAAGTGTGTAGACAATGGTTTGTGAGAGTGGCTCAAAAATGATTCACACACTAAGGTTTAAAGTAGTATAATATGTTGATGGTAATTGCATTTCAGTAGTGCTTCTGCCACTGGTGTAGCGTAAGTTTCACTGAGCTAGTGAAGATCCAGCGTTGACCTTAGATTGGGTGATCTAGGTAGATGATAACGAGGCATCATGCAGTCCTTCTTATGTAATAATAGTTATTTAAATACTTATGGTGTTATTAGAAACTAGTAGTTGCTACCTAGCAATCAGTAGACAGTACCATCACCCACAAAGCTAAAAATTGGCATGACGCGAGGTGTGAAAGAATTACATTTATGTAAAACGATTGAGGTTAATGAATTATGAAATTATTTCAATTCTAAGAAATTACTAAAATAATACGCCTCCTGGTGACATACTACATCATGACTTTATACTTTTATGAAGAAGCAACTAAAAACATAAAGGTTTTAAGAAAACCAATCAAAATCGGTTATAAATCGGTCATGTAGTTGCTATTTTCGTAAAATAATGAACATGATTTGGAAACTCAGACTTTTGTTTTATAGTTCTCTTCATTGGCTTGACAAAGTACTTATACAATACTTTTTCTTATTTTTAAAAATTATTTAATTATATACTCAGTAATTTTTGTGGCAAAAAATTTCGTACACATTTAACATTTAAGATGGACTGATCTCCTTTCTCTGAATTTGTTAAAAATATTCATTAGAATCTAGATACGCTTAAGTATCGTACTACAACACATAACAGTTATAGGTATTCAATCTTACAAATTAATATAATAATTACATAACATGAAATGCAAAATATATTTCTGAAGTAGCAAAGAATTTAAAAAAAATATAATAATGGTTAATAGTAACAATACTTCGTAAATATTAATTATATTACAGTTTATAATTACATGTTTTTATGTCAGTGCCTTAGTTAGCCTGTAATAAATAAAAACCGATCGTATTTAACTTTTTGTAGTTGTTACTTCTTAACAATATGATTGTTAATGTTTCATTTTTTCTGAAAAGACACTCCGTAAAAATTAATATTCTGATAGTTCTATATATTATAACTGCACTAAAAAGCAACAGTATAACCAGTTATAGAATGAGTGTTGCCTGTGGTTTGGCTTAAGTTGGCAGTCCCATGGTTGGCTTGTCCAAGAGTTAATAATGAAGGTGAAGTAATTGACTGCTTATAAACATTTCCAAGAAAATTCTAATGTAGACATAAATAAAAGGCGTTTCGAAGGAAGCTACAATCAGTGTGCTCGCAATAAAGGTTGAGACGTCTTTGCCCACGCAGTGGCCTAGCTTGAGGAGCAGAGACGTGGGAGAGAGAGAAGTGGAGGAGGACTAAAGTGCGTACTCTTCTACCGATGGTTGCACAGCAGGGTTGGATCTCCACATCACTCTGCCCCTGACCCCCCCCCCCCCAAGACAGCACAAGTAAAAGGAAAATGTGAATGCTATGGCCATACATGCCTAAACCATAATAAACTGGTACAAGTTAAAAAAATACAAAAATTAAAGCTGTCGCTGAAATAATGGGTATATGACATTATTTAAAAAAACGTATAGAAAAAAGTGTTCAAACGTAATTTAACAAAAACGTATACTCATACAAGATGAACTGGATTTGTTTGTAGTTAGTTACAATTAACGGTGGATACAATTTGTCTTAATGGAACAATAGATAGAGTTATGTGTACATGAACAGAGATTGGTACATAAGACAGTGTTTTGATATAAATTGGGCCCACGCAAGGCACTAAGGTGTAATAATGTCCTCTGTCAATAATAGGCTATTTAAAATACTAACTTAGTATAGTAGCAACCAGGTGGCGATGAGACCTTAAGAAAAAAAGGAAAATTGTACGTCTTGAAACTGTTAAAATTGTTACTAGGTGTAATAATACATACTTTTTTGCACTTACAGTTGCCAGGTTAAGTTTTAAGTATTGGAACAGGCCTTGAAGGTGGTGTGCTAAGGACGGTGAGATTCAGAGTAGGTACCATAAGATCTTCAGGTACAAAGTGAGCTGGTTTAAGCTGCTCAGTGGTGACAACTTTGGGTATGCTGTTGATGTCGATCTTATAGTTGAGATAAGAAATTCGCTTGATTATCTAATAAGGACCAGAATAAGTGCGCTTAAGAAATTTTGTCGTTGGATTGCGACGAAAAACGTTGGAGCATGAACGAAGATCTTCGAAGAAAAATGAGCGAATCTTGTGGCGATGTTCCACGGGAACCAGTTTTAGCTCTCCTGTGAGCTCTCTCTAATCTCTAAAACAAGAAATTAAAAACAAACCAGGGGGTATAAATGGGTCATAAGACCCACGGTAAGAACGAAGTTCTTTAAACATGACATGAGTATAAAAACACAATTTCTCAGGTAACAAGGGGGTCGCCAGACCCGTAGAAAGAACGAAGCTCTATAAACGTTAGTACTGCATTTATGTAGTTCACTAAACAAAAACTTGAAAAACGAATTAAAGAAAAAAATTGAAAAAATAGTTCAGTACTCACGATGGTTAAACTTCGTGAGTACTGTATTTATGCACGCCGTTCTCACGAAGTTCAACCATCGTGAGTACTGAACTATTTTTTTAATTTTTTTCTTTAATTCGTTTTTCAAGTTTTTGTTTAGTGAACTACATAAATGCAGTACTAACGTTTATAGAGCTTCGTTCTTTCTACGGGTCTGGCGACCCCCTTGTTACCTGAGAAATTGTGTTTTTATACTCATGTCATGTTTAAAAAACTTCGTTCTTACCGTGGGTCCTATGACCCATTTATACCCCCTGGTTTGTTTTTAATTTCTTGTTCTATTTTTTTTTTGTTTCTTGTTTTAATTTTTTTTTTTTATTTCTTGTTTTAATTTTTTTTGATTTCTCATTTTAATACATTTTTTCCATTTTTTTGTATTTCCTTCATTTAATTCCTTTTTTAATTTTCATATTTAATTTTTCTTTTCATTCCCTTTTTTATTTTATTTTTTTTTATTCCGTTGTATTTATTCATGTCTTTTGTAATTTTATTTCATTTTATTTTTATATTTCATTTCATTAATTTTTTTTGAAATTTTTTTTTTCACTTATTTTTTTGCGATTTTATAGCTTATTGATGCAATTTTTATTTTATTTTCATATAATTACTCAATGACATTGTGCCATTATTTGTTTATCAAATTCAAAATAAGTACCCTCAAAAACCATGAAAATGATATGAAACTCGAATTATATTTATATAATGATCTTACATAATTCATTTATAATTGATTTACTTTGAATTACTTTATTTATATAATTATGTGATAATGTAACATAATTTGTTTATCGAATTCGAAATAAGCGCCTCTAAAAACCATTGATACACTCTTCAACTCTATTCCACATTTTTTTTTTTTTTTTTTTTTTTTTTTTTTTTTTTTTTTTTTTTTTTTTTTTTTTTAATCAAGTATTTAGAAAACAAATACAAATATAATTCATTATGATTTGAATGTATTATCAGTGAATGCATGTAAAAATGAAATGTTATAGTTACGAACCACATCATAAGTACAAGAAATCGAGTTTCTATAGACGGCAGCGCTCGTAGCAGAGTGGGTAAGGTACTGGACTCACATGCAGGAGGTCGAGGGTTCAAAACTCTTTATTGGAAAATGTTTTTTTTTTTTTTTTTTTTTTTTTAAGAATTGTAAAAGAAAAAAAATTCAAAGTGAAATAAAAATTATTGTGAGAAAATAAAATTGGGAGTGTGAGGGAGAATGGTGGGCAAAGGTGTGTGGAAGAGTAACACGGCACGGTTGGCCGAAATACATATATAGTGGGGAGAGGGGGTAAGGGGGGGAAACTTGAGAGGAAAAGTAAACCACTTTCGTTTAAAAAAAAAAAAATCTGTCGGTTTTAAAATTCCAGCCCCCCGAGTAACGCGACATAAAGAACTTCGTTCTAAAAAATCTGAGGGTCAGCCAAAAAGTTAGGTGGAATAAAAAACTTACCAGGCAGACGTAAAGTAGTGCCATACAAGAACTTAGCAGGGCAGGCTCCCATGTCACTGCAAACTGCCGTGCGTAGACCGAAAATAACCATGGGGAGAAGTTTCACTTAGTTTGGGTTATTGCGACACCTGATAGCAGCTTTTAAAGAACGGTGCCAACGTTCAGTGAGACTATTGGCAACTGGATAATAGACTACGGTCCTTTTGCGCTGTCATCCAATAAAAGAAAAAAAGATGATAAAGATAGTAGATGCAAACTGTGATCCCTGATCAGTGGTGATGAATCTCGGGTCTCCAAAACGAGCTACCTAAATTTATTGAAAGGCACGCAGGACTGTGGAGACTTGGGTGTCCTTATTATAAACGGTCTCTACCCATCGAGAAAAACGTTTCGAGTAGTCTTCGATTTATGATGATAAAGACACCTGTAGCACCATTCTTTCATATCACAGTGCATGATGGGCCATACGTATTTTTTTCAGATTAACTGGGACTTTGGTCCCAGGATATGAGACATTGTGAAAGGTATCAAAAATGCGCTTATGCAGTTTTAGAAATATATGGTTGGAGAATTTTCCCAGTTAAATCGCAAAATAAGCGAAGATAATCATGGTCTAACTCCATGCTCTTAAGACTTAACCAGCAGTTTAATGATTCCAGAACAGACTTTAGCTCGTCATCGTACTGCTGATGCTCAACGAGCTCTGGCATCTCGATGTCTATCGAAAGTCTATTTATAACGATACGTGACAGGGCGTCGGTCGGTTGCGACGTTGTCAGGGCCAGAAAGGTGCTCGATTTCTGCCAAAAATAACGTAGAGCTGTCGGTGATGTTGTGGGGAGTCTTTGTCAGACTTCTGCGTGAAAGCATAGATTACAGGCTTGTGATCGGTAAAAATTTTAAAATCACATCCCTTAAGAAAATATTTAAAACATCTAATGGACTCAATGACAGCAGTAAGCTTTTTATCGTAAGTGCTATAGTTGCATCGAGCAAAGGAGAACTTATGAGAAAAAAACGCTAGCGGCTTACAGATTTCGTCAAGCAGTTGTTCAAGAGTTGCCCCCATACCAAAATCAGAAGCATTAGTAAAAAGACGCGTAGAAACGGTTGCGCAAAGATGCACAAGCTGGCAAGCGTTAATGAGACTATTATTGGGGTCATCAAAAGCCTTGGTTTGCCGTTCCGTTAAATCAACTAGCCAGCGATCATTTTTTTCAGAGTTGTGCATTAATGCATGAAAAGGAGCCTGAATAGATGTGGCATTGCGGAGGCCGCACCGATAAAAATTCACAAGGCCCAAAAATCTTCGGAGCTTGATGACCCTCTTAGGTCTAGGGAAATCAGCAATGGCCTGAGCCTTTTCGTTTCTCGGCCTTGAACTATCCTTGTCAATAAGGTGTCCAAGAAAAATGATTTTCAATTTGTGAAATTCGCATTTGGCTAAATTGAGGGGGAGGCCAAATTTTTTGAGACGTTCTAAAACTGTTGTGAAGTGATAATCATGTGTCTCAGGAGAGGAAAAAAAGTCTAAAATATCGTAAAGATAGACAAAAATGAGGTTCTGATCATCCATTGCCTGATTGATATATCTTTAAAAGGACTGTGACACGTTGCAGAGGCCAAAGGGCATAAAAAAGTACTCAAAAAGACCAAACAAGGTCGTGACTGCAGTCTTAATAATATCAGTGGGCACGATAGAAATCTGGTCATAGGCTCTGTACAAGTCAAGTTTTGAAAAAACTTTTTTACCCACTAAGAGAACCGAATAATTCTAAAAATAAGGTATGGGGAGCTTATCGGGAGCTATGCGAGAGTAAGAACGGTGATAGTCCCCGCAAAATCTCCAAGAGCTATCTTTCTTGAGCATCATATGAGTTGGGCTTGGGAGCTCTTGAAGTACCTGCAAGTACTACTTTTAACAAGCTGCTTAAGTTCTTCTTTGGCTATTTGGTACTTTTTTGGATCAAGACGACGAGTGAGCTTGGTTACCGATGAACCCTGAGTTTCTATTAGGTGAAAAATATCTTTAGCCGTTATATACTGAGTGAATTTTTTACCTGTGTCTTCAGAAAGTTAAATTTTAAAAATGTGAGAGCTACAGAAGAAATGACTGACTGTAGGAGAGATGGCCACTCTGGAATAGCTGATTCGATAAGAGTTTAAATAAGGGGCATTGAGCCTGCACCATGAAACGTCAATAATGAATCCTAGGAAGTACAGGAAGTCTGCCCCTAAAAATGGGGCTAGGAACCTAAGTACGAAGGAATTTTTAGAGAAAATAATATTTGAAGTGCAGATTAAGCGCCAGGTCTACCTCACCATAAGTGTGTATTAAGGAATCATTTGCTACGAAAATTTTAAAGTCAGTGGGTTTGGCTGAAGAATCGGTCTTGGGAAGCAAGAAAATTTTTGCTTTTGCGTCAACAAGAAAAAGAAGACCAGACGAGACCTCGCAAACATGAAAACGTATTGTCCAAAAGTAAACCTCACTCACCCCTTTCACAAGAGGAGGGTAACCTAGTTTTTTGACAGCTTGGGGCACAAACAATTCCCCTTGCACTGAAAGGCTTTTCATGGATCTCACAAAGGTTACCTTCAGTTGAATTTAAATTGGAAGCAACTTGACTATTTTTAGTATTTCTGTTGCTTAAGTGGTTTCTTCGATTTCGTGACTTCAAATCATTACAGCTTCAAGAGCTTACACTTATAAAACAATAAACACGTTGTTTAAAAACGGTTACACTATCTGCAAGTTTTTCAAAAAATTTGAAAGATCTATTGTCCACGGGAAGAATTTGAGGCTTGTTCATCGAATCGTAAGGTGAAGGTTACAGCCTTATTTAAAAACTTGACAGCCGAGACATGAACGTTTTCAGACGCAAAAGAGTCGCAGTATTTGTCTGCTGTATGTGCCAAGCTGGTAAAAGAAGCTATATTATGGATGGTAAGAGGTGCACGATAGCCGGGAGATAGTTGTTCCAGAACGGCGATCCTAAGGACCTTATCCCCACACCCCATCTCCAAGGCATGCATATGGCTTAAAATCATTAAAATTTTGTCTTTAAGCGATACCTGATTGCGCAAGAGCTGACAAAGGTGCTGCTCTGATGAGGCACTGAAAGTAGAGATCATGTGTTGTTTAATCTATTCGTAAAAATTTGACGATTGGAAAAATGTTCAACAAATTTAAGATGCACATTAAAGCATTATCATCAAGCTTTTCAGCAATGTAATCCACTCGGGTGGCAGAAACTAAAATTCCACATTTCCTTAACGTGATCTCTGCTTAAGAGAACCAAGCTTCAGCATAAGAATGCATAAAATTTGCTATTTTAGGTTGTAATGATAAAATAATCGCAAAACCAGTTGGTGAGAATCACATGTTACCAATTTCTAGATAAAAATATAAAAAATTCTCACAATTGCGTGATTCTTATTCAAAAAAAAATAATAATAACAATTCTAGCGCAACATTAACAGAAAAAAACAAGCACATTGACAGTGCTTCTATGAATGAGTGTAAATCAAAACAAGACGACTGAATGAAAGCTAACTGCTGAAATGTGTGCGTGTGCTCACGGGATCTTATGAAGCTACCACATGCAGAAGAAGTAAAAAATGTCATTTGTGTATAGATGAATGTCAGAGTTGGCACGGTGCATCAACTCAATCAAATCAGAGGTCACGCGGTGGTGACACCTACTAAGCCATGATGACAGCTGACAGCGAGAAGTGATTTTGCAATCACCCACCAGCTGCTGTGCTTCGGCCAATCTTTCTCTCTCTCTTGTGCTGACTCTCGAGCTACTCGGTTGTCTCCAAAAGTTTCCTTTTCTTCACGTGCAACAGTTTATCAACTTTGCATTTCAGTTTACTTTGTTTTTATAAAAGTCTTTATTGTATTGTATTTACTAATAATAAGTTAGATAGAAAGCTAGAATTGAACGGTTTGTATAAGCTAGAGAAATCTAGTAAATAAAAGGTGTTAATATAATTGAAAAGTGCTGAGTGTTTTTATTAATAAGGAGTCCGCATCTTTCCTCGCGGCTTATATAGAGAAAATAAAACTCTTGCAGGTTATGGGCCCAGCTCGCTTCCGCTGCGCCCTGTAGACGACGCACGTGTGAGCGTGCTGCGCGCCGCAGGCGGATGCGAGGCTCCGGGTGCCAGTGAACGACACCTAAGCTAGTTTCTGTTATAGGAAAAGCTAGCACGAAGTTAGAGAGAGTGTCGTGAGTGTGTCGGTGGCAAAAGGGCTCGAAAGAAAGGAAGATGGCCGTGCGGTCCCAACAGACTCCCAAGTTTACGTTTAATCCAAGGACGAGAGGTAGGTTCAGCTTACAATACGAAAATAAAGTGAGCGAGTTCATAGCACGGAGGTTAGGTGTTACATTTTTTTTCCTTCTTTTGTATCGACTTGCGTGAGAAATCGTTGGATGCGTGAAGGCGTGTGAATGTGTAAATATATACACGAGGAGAAAAAGTGGCCATATTGGAGGACGCGTAGCATTTCAATAAAGTGCACGCGTATGTCGAGAGAAAGAGGTGCATGTTTCATTGTATACTTAGAAATAGATGATTTTATACATATGCCCTCTCTCTCTCTCTTTTCTATGTAATTCCGTGTATAGTTAGAAAATGACGATTGATTTTTTTTTCTCTTGATGCAGCTGAATAGAAAATAAATAGCGTGTGTTTTATGCTAGATCAAAGAACGCTCCAGCTATTTTTACTGACCCAAGACGAGACTCTGGGTATTTCTGAGCACCATCCCGACGAGCTGTTCTATCCCGTTTTTCAAGGGGAAACATTGTACATCATAACAAGTGGAGGCACGACATATGAAATTGGTAAAGTTAGAAAAACTGTTAAGTTAGTTTCGTTTGATTGAACTTTTGAGTTTTATAGCTAGCTGGTTACACTTCTTGGTTGTTGTTTGCCAGAAGGTGCTGGCAAAGCAAAAAGAACCAGCACTGCCCTCCTGGTTGATGTTCACTGTGAGGAGTGGCTGCATTTCTATAAAAGGTCTTATTACTTTGGTTGTTGCACGCTGGGTAAACAACCTTCAATTTGTACACGGTTTGCACTCTTTGGTTGATGTTCACCAAGAGTAGTGGATCCATACCATATTTCATATACTCAAACATACGCACATAATTTTTTAGATAAGGACTCAATTTCGGAAGAAACCTTGAGAGTCGTCAACGACTCGATTAAGGAACAAATGTCCAAGAGTCCAAGTGCACAATCAGAGGAGACCATTGACCCGATCAGTGATACGTTCACTTTGGACCAAGCACAGTTAGATAAAGAGAAGTTAGAAAATATGCTAGACACAAGCGAGCTTGCACAAAGTGCACAATTAATTAACCCCAAATACGACATGTTTGAGAGAAAAATAAAAGGTACAAACATAGAAATTTTACAGCATGAAAAGACAGATTTAAACTTTAATCGATTAAAATTTGATAATAACACACCCAATAAGATGACTAAAGTAAATTCGAACAAAATTAATTTATCTACAGATCTAGAGAATAGGATTGCTAGAATAAAAGGAAAGCTAGACAAGTCGGAGGAAAAAAGGACAGCCCAGAGGCTTCAAGTGTTTTAAAAGTTAGATGAAGCAGTTGGAATATTTGTACAAAATACCAACGAGTTAAAGGAAAGGCTAGAAAGGATTGAGACCCAAGTGCAAACGTGGAAAAGACAGGAGGACTTAGAAGACCAATATCAGCTAGAACAGGTAAAAAATAAAAAAATAAAATTACCCTGATCCAGTCCCAAGGAAGCAGGAAATAACATAGATACAGATATTTCATTTGATATGAACAATCGGAATCCAAACAAAGCTTTACTTAGTCAAACTATTCGTTAAGAATTGTCAAAGTACAACCTAAATGAATCCGGTTTGCAAAATAAAATCCAAGTAGAAGTAGTAAACTGCGAGACCGCTAATAGACGCGATTATAAATTAACCTTAAAATTGAGCATAAACGCATTTTTTAATTACTTGAACTGAGAACTGCTAGTTGGAAATCTGCTATACGTAATTGATGAAAAAATTCAACCCAGTAAACAGTTAGATGAAGAAACGTTAGAAAAAGATAAAGCTAGGGTAAGAGACATAATAGTTAATAGAATTGATCCGACCTATCATACTAAAGTAGCACACATCTGCGATCCGAAAGAACTCTTAAGTAGAATAAAAGAATTAAGGAATAGTGAGGAGTTACTATCCTCTGCAGGACTTAGACGAAAATTGTACAACATTAAATACAATCCCAGTAAGGAAGCAGCTTCCACATTTTGGAATAAGTTCGATAAAATAGTTAGAACATATAACAATCTACCCGATATTATAGAGTTGTCCGAAATTAAAGTTAGAGATGCATTTTTCGGAGCAATAGTTACTCATTCACCAAATATTCAAGATGTTAAGTTTATAAATAAAAATTCGACCGGTAAGTAATTAACAATTGATCAATTAAAAACATAAATTGTACAGCAGGAGGCAGCTACAAAAGATAGGGCAGAAAATACGCAAATTCAGACAACACCAACGGCAGTTTTCACTGTGACAGCTAGGAGGCAAGGAATTTGTAGTACGTGTGGTAACAAAGGGCATCAACCGAACCGATGCTCAAGAACGACTGCTATGTGCTACCGGTGCAGACGATATGAGGGTCATATCATGTCGTGAGGTCGCAGTAGAGGATCCCAAAATCCAAATCAGGGAAGCAATACTAACAACAAAGGTGAGTTTAAAATACTCCATGCTAGTAATAATTTAGAAAACCTGACAAACAACAGTAGTGACAAGTTAGTTAAATTTTTGGCTGACTCAGGTGCCACAGAACAAATGAGTAATTCCCGATTAATTTTTAAAACCTTAGATGAGACAAAAGAATTGGTCATAAATTGTGCCAACAATAGTAAGGATACAATAATGAGATCGGAGGGAGTTGGACAGGTTAGCGGGATATTAGGCGATAACAATTCTCTCAAGTTATTCATAGTAATTTATGCTAGCTCACTATCAGAAAACTTGCTATCCTTGAGAAAATTTGTAGAGAAAGGATCAAGTATCTATTTAGATGAAACAATAATTGACATTTTTGACCGCATATCCAATGAAACACTCGTATCAGGAATATACAAATCTTCCTATTGGGTAATCGAACTACAGTTAGATAGCTCTAATGAAAGGAAAGCTAGAAATATAAATAACAGTAAAGTAGTAGCTTATGTAGCAGCAAACGAGCATAAGTATAATACTAGAAGCTTAGCTGCAATTCAATCAATTGACGAAACAATGCAAACTGACACAAATCCAGAATCAGAACTTAACGAGCTTAGCTCTAAGTATTTTGATCTTCATGAAACATTATGTGACAGAAAAATAAATAATATAACTGATTTAGAATGTAAAGACTTAGAATCAGAATCAGACTTCACCAGTTCTAATACTTAAATTTTTGTAAATAAAGAAGTGGTTTGGCATGTTAGACTAGGTCATGCATCACTTCAGTACTTGAAAGAATTTCAGAAGAAATTCCCCATGATTTAAGATTTGCAAGACACTAAATTTTAAGAATCAATTAAGGATTGCGAAGTTTGTATTGTTTCAAAGTTCGATGAATTACCGTTTAAGCAAAGTAGACATAGAGCTGCAAGACCATTATAGATAGTACATTCAGATTTGATGTGACCTGTAAGTCCAGCAAGTCTTCCCAAAGGCCATAGGTTTATATCAGTATTTGTGGATGATTACTCCGGTGTAGCCATGGCATATCCAATGCAAAATAAATCAGAAACTGGTAAACGTTTAGAGGCATTTATTAGAAGTGTTAGAAATTTGATAGGAACAGATAAAAAAATGTGTTATCTGAGATGCGATTGAGGTACATAATTTACAGGTGGTTATACGTTAGAAGTTCTAGAAAAGTTAGGAGTCGAATTACAGCAAGGAAGCCCCGATACACCAGAGCACAACGGAGTAGCCGGAAGATGGAATCAAAATATACAAAGAAAAGTTAGATCACTCATGTACGATACCAAACTGCCCGAGACTATGTGAGATCTTGCACTAAGTGTGGCAGTGTATCTATACAATAGAACACCACACATCTCAAACGATATAATACCTCCTCTTTTAAAATTGAAACTGGACTCAGAGACTCATGTAGATAGAATAAAGCATTTTGCTTGCTTGGCTTACATCAAAGTTCAAAGAAGAACAGGGCCTAAGTTCAATCTGCTAGGCAAAGGAGTTATCCTTGTTGGTTACAAACCAACGGGATACCTGTTCGTGAAGCCAGAGGATAGAGATATTAGATTTAACGAAAAGTTAGTATATGAAGAGAAATATAATAAAAACAGCATTAAAGATTAGGCAAACCCACTGCATGAGATAGATAAAAAATCTTGCTTCACTATTTTTGAAAAGGAAAGTGAACAGCCCTTATTAGAAACGGAGGGAGCAAAACGAAAAAGAGGGAGACCAAAGAAGCTCGACAGAAATCCACAAACGCTAGAAAAGACAGAAAAGATAGAAAAGAAGCTGCTAGATACTGAATTTAGTAGAGTATTCCTTATCGATACCCAAACAAACCCGCAAACAAATAAAGAAGCCATGAATTCAGTCAGATCTTGAGTAATAGATCATTTCAAAAAAAAATTATATATTCCATGAATCCTATTTTTAAAAACAACGAATTGAATTATTTTCAGTCAGAACTTTTTATAAACGGTTAAGCTCTATTGACCCTAAATGCATTTTTTAGATCGTACTAAAAAGATTTTTACGTAGCCAAAAGTTAGAATAAACAGTTCAAAATATTTTTACCGTAAAGAGAAGCATTAAAAAAAATTTTTTTTACGGCGTATGGTGCCTAACGTTAATTTTTTTATTTTTTGGCGAGTGTAGTATCTAAATTTTTAAGGTGCTAAACACTTTGTTTAATAGCTTAAAAAGCAAGAAAATGTTTTGTTGTCAATAACGGCACGTTCCAATTGTAAAGCTTCCTTTTGATACATCTGAATTCTGTACCACAAACAATTTAATGTGGCCAAGTGATTAACTTTTAGGCACTTCAAAAAAACTGTTTTGTATTTTGGAGTTTACAAGAACACTGTGAATTCCTTTGCAGCTCCAAATTCTAATAAAGCTGTTTATAGTATCGTAGAAACTACAGAGCATTTTTCTTGGTTAAATAAGCAGTGATTACTGTAATCCCCCTAATCTCCGACAGATTTAAGATCATCGATTAGATAACTGTGGTGTGCGAGGAGGTACAGAGTTCAGATGTGATCAATGAAATTTCGTTAGAAAAGTTTATCGTGGGGCTTTGCAATGGCAAAAAAGGATCGTTACGGTCATGAATAGTCTTTTAGCATAGCGCTTTTTTGAGCCTCTTAAGAACGCATTTAAATTATTATTGCTGTTTAATAAATTAACGTAGAGTTGGGTTAAAAAGTTTTTAACTAGTTCCAACATTATTCAACTAGAAAAAAGGATTAAGAAACTCTAAACATTCGAATTAAAAGATCTTACTAAGGGCGTAAAATATTGCAGTTTTTATTAAATGACTTATATATATTACTATTTATCATGATTTGACTGGCCACGCCTAATAAAAACATATGTAAACAGTATAATACTACAAGCAACAATAAGGTGCTTAGCACAGTTAAGTAGAAAATGGAGCAAGATATGTGTGGGGTGACTCAAGTGCTTGCATGAAAGCTGCCCCACGACACAGCCAATGCAGCTGCACCGGGCCATGCACCGATCCCCCAGCCAAGCACCAAGTATAAAGAGGCTACGATCTACGTTCTGATGTTAGTTAATTCCACGTTTCTAGCACTGTCCTGCTTCATGACGTAGCGCTCGCCTGATGATACCGCACTGCACAATACACTTGTCCCGAACAACGTTGGGTAAGAAGGACTTAATGTCAGAACTTCTATGTCATATTATTTTAATATAGCTATGTAAACGATCTACGAAGAATGTTCTACCTAGAAAACATTAATGAAAGGTCAAACGCAGTGGTTCTCAAGTATTTGAATAGGTGGTGATTTTTTTTTACTGCTGCAAACAGCTGATTATGTGTGTTTGCACATATGAAATCTCGTCACAGTTGGTTAAATTTTTTAGAATAAAAAATCTCTAAATTTCTAACAAAATTTATTATAATATAATAGCACAGTTAACATGTTATACAATAGTTATAGTAGCTGTTTTTTAAACGTTGTGTTAATTTACTATCAATTATATGTGAAATTGCAGTGGTAAAATAAAATTTTAAATTATTGATGTACAAAATAAGAAAACATCAATATTATTTCATAACACGTACGATATGTCAAGAAAACAAGTGAAAGATTAACGGGTTCTTTGAATTCGGATAATAAATACAATCATAAATTTAAATTATTGATATATTTAGAATATGGTTAAACTAATAATACCCATAAAATAAGTACATAAATATTGTTATAAATATTATCCTCATTTAGAATGGGGTACACTGTATCGTGTCTCTTCATGGTTATAATATAACTGGGTTTAGTAGGTTATCCATTTAACCTTTTTAAATTAGGCGATACTTTCACGGTTATTATTATTTAAATATTATGTGCCGTTTTAACTTGTGTATCTAGTTGCATCATGTCATACATATGCATATAAGTAATCATAAATGTTTCTTTGCTTTAAAATAGTAGTAACACAAAAAAAGTTAAGTGCACTGAGACCATATTACTTATAAATACATGGAGGCAATTTCATAATTATTATACAACAATTTATAAATTATTATTTATTAACATTATTACATAATTAAAATAAATACTATATTTTATCAATACGTATAAGGTCCATCTACTTGCTTCTTTGCCGGTGTGAAAAAATATATGAAAAAAATAATTTTTGAAACTAGTTATTATGGAATATATGGTACATAAAAGTAATTTATACTTAATAGAAAAAGTCATAAGGGGACAAGAAAAAGGGTGTGTAAGAGCTGTGGGGGGACAAGAAAAATAGTGTGGATGTCTGTGGGGGCCAAGAAAAACGATGTTGGGTGGCTGTGGATAGGCTGTAGGATCTTGTACAAGATTTTAGTAGAAAGTAAGAAATGTCAACTTAATAGTAAGAACGGTCGAATTTTAGCTCATCGATAGGAAAGCTGTGGGAGTCATCAGTCAATTTTTCCAGGCCACCCACGAGGCCAATAGACACACTTTACACTAAAATAATAGTGAAGCAACAAATTTTATCAGTTAATGATTTCAACGTATAAGTTATTTTAACGTATTAACTTAAATTTATACATGTAAAATATATACAAATACATTTTTATTTACGAACTGTAAGACTTAACAGTTTATATTAAACAAGTGTAAAGAATAGGCCACGAAATTTTTTTTTCTAGTTCGTGCAATTTTAGTACTATTTAATTTTTACTAATCATAATTTTTTTTTTTTTATTATTAGGATACGATGTTATTTAGATATGTACATACGATAGTCCACGTTTCAAAGTAAACTGTAACCAATCGACCCTGAGGAAAATTACTAGGGGTTTTGTTAGAGTCTAAGCATTCTTATTTAAGAACAGGGGTTTCGGGGTTGGCACGATGAGTACGCAGAGAGGCGAGGCCTCACCAGTACATATATACATATATATATATATATATATGTAATGTCATTTACGTTTCTCGAAAATTGTCATGGGGAAATTGTAAATAAAAAAGACGAAATCGTTTCTCTGTAATTAAAGTTTAATTTTGATAGGATGTGTTTTTTAAAAACTTACAATACAAAAGCTTACAAATCTCACCTGTAATTAAAGAAACAACATTCGATGTATTTTATTTACACTATAGTCCCCCTTTTTATAGTATCTTTCGATTTATTTTACTAATCCTATCTTACTTATATGATTATGTATCTTATTGTGTCTTCTGGAACTTGTGATTAATTTCTATTGCACGTGTAAACCTCTGTTTTATCTTTCGATACTATTTTGCGGAAAATTTAAAATAAAAGAAAGTGATAAAAAGAATTAGTATACTATTTTACATTCCCCCCCCTTTTTTATAAAAAAAAAAAAAATTTAATTATCTTATTTTTTTTAGTTAAATTTGTAACTGGGACGAGTTTGGAAATGTGGAATGGATTTAATTCCAAATTTTTGTGGCCTCTGTCAATTTTATATATACTATTTAATATTTTTTGTAGAATTTTGTACGGTCCAAGTCTTAATTCGTTAAATTTTCTTCTGTATAAGCAATTTCCATTTTCGACGCATACTAACTGCCCTTATTTAAATTCATAATTTTTCCTAGTTTTGTCAAAAATTTTTTTCTTATAATTATGGTGATTAATACCTTTTTTTAAAGCAATTTCTCTGTCATGACTTAAATTGTGTATAGACTGATTATTTTTTAGTTCACGTGGTACTAATGAGCAGTCTGTACCGTCTAATAAGTACTTCGGAGAAAATCCTGTGACTGTGTGTTCTGTTTGATTGTATTTGTCCATGCATTCATGTGCTATTGTTGTCGATGCCTTTTTTTTTCGTCTTTATTTATCTTGCATCTAATCTTACTCACTAAAGTTAGGTTTAGTCGTTCATTTAGTCCGTTAGATGAGAGTGAGTTTGTTGCTGTAAAAACTATTGGTATTTTTTTTTCTTCTAAAAAGTTTTTAAAATCTTTGGAATTTATTTCCGGGTATCGGTCTGTTAAAATCATTCCTATATCAAGTCTTTCAAGTACCCTTTGAGTAAGTTTAATAAAGTCCTTTGAGTTTTGTGTGACTAATGTCAGAATATATCCAAACCTGGTAAAATTATTGACTAGAAGATGTTAATATTTTTTTGTGGATCGTGAGCCACCAGAACCACCAATTGTATTTATAGATACTATTTCAAACGGCTGTTTTGTGGGACCAAGTAGAGACATTACACCAAACTTCCTTTGACCTCTTGACTTATTTATTATAAAAATTATACAATTTTTGCAAATTTCTATTATATTATCCCTTAGATTTCTCGCTGTATAATATGGTTCAATTTTGTTCTCTTTTTGTTTTACGCCTATATGGCAGGAATTTTCGTGTATTTTTCTTATTAATATTTTGTTAAGAGCTTTTGATATTAAAATTTTTTTTTTTCTTTGTTGTGTAGTAAACTTTGTTTTTCTGATTTAGTCTATGTTTAATCGACTGTAAATCTTTATTTTTTTTTTGGTCTTCTATAATGTTGTCTAGTCTTATTAGGTTAACTATCTTTAAGCTATTTCTGATATTTTCATCAGGTTTTAATACCGGGTTTCTACTTAGGCAGTCTGCTTCTATGTTATTTTTCCTAGGATTGTATACTACTTGAAAATCATATTGTGACAAATAATACGTGAGATCTCCTAATTCCTCGTCTGTCCTTGCTTTATTGTACATATTTTCAAGTGGTTTATGATCAGAAATAACTGTAAATTTTTTTCCTATTAGCCAGTACTGCTAATATGAAATTGCTTTTTTTATTCCCAGATATTCCAAATAAATTGCCTTTTTTTTTTTCAGTGAATTTTTTTTAAAAAAAGCTACGGGCTTTTCTACGTTTTCTTTGGTACCTTAAATTTGCTGTGGTTGTTTTAACACTGCTCCTAAACTCAATAAACTTGCGTCTGTATATATGTGTATTGGCAATTCTGGGTCAAAGATAGTTAAAACAGGTCGTGTACAAAGAAAGTTTTTTAACTTCTCAAAAGCCTTTTGACATTAATCTGACCAGATGAATTTTCGTCCTTTACTTAATAGATTGTGAAGTGGGTCTAATAAAATGGATATGTTTGGTATGTTTTTATTGTAGAAATTTATTTTGCCCAGAAATTGTTGAACATTTTTTTGTGTTTCTGGTATAGGAAAATTTCGAATCGATATCAAGTTGTCTTTTAATGGAGTTATTGAATTGTTATTTATTACGTGGCCTAAATATGTTTCTAAATCTGAAGCAAAATTATAATTGGAAGACTTTAATCTAAAACCTTCCTTCTTCATTGCATTTAGTAATTGAGTCAGATGGCTAATATGGCTCTAAAAAGATTCCAAAAAAACTAGAATGTCATCTATATAATTTTCTGTGAAATTTGACAAGTTATGTTTTCTGATAATATTTCTCAAAATTCTCAGCACCGGCTATTTTTCAGTCTTCAATCCGAACGGCAAACATGTCCACTGAAAATGTCCTTCTTGAGTAATGAATCCTGTTTTCTTTCTATCCTCTATACGTAATGGGATGGACCAAAATGCTGAGTTGATGTCAAATTTAGGAAAATACTTGCAGTTTCCTGTTTTTGTTACTAAATCTTAAATTAATAGAAACGGATAAGATTGAGGTAAAATTATTTTATTTAGGTCTCTAAGATCCATACACAGTCTTGATTCTTTATTTTCATCTCTTTTATATGCAAGCGTTACAGGGGCAGCAAATGTTCTATAAGATATTTCTATTAGGTTGTTTTTTAACAGTTCACTTATTTGTTCTTCTATTTCCTTTTTGTCTTGAATGGTGCATCTGTACGGTCTTTTGCTGCAATACTTATCTTTAATTAAATCTATTTTAGTCTCGTAATCTTTTACTCTACCAACGTCATATTTGTCTTTGGCAAACAGCGTTTTGTTTTTTTTTATTAGGTTTTCTCTCAATGCGAATTATCTAATTCAATGTGTTCATTAAAACTAATTATTCTTTCTGTGTTTATTTTAAATTCATCAGTAATTGTTTTTTCTGTATCACTTAATTTTTTTATATTTATATTGTTGTTATCAGCGTGTAAAATTTTTTGTTCGATTTTTAGTTCTACATTTTGCGTTAATTTACAATTTTGTATACAATCCAATCCGATGAGAAATTCATAGTCAAAGTTTTTATTGTTTACAATATTAACGTCAATCTTTTTCTCTATATCAAAAATTTTTGCCATCATTGTAATTATCCCTTCTGTTCTATTTACACCATTAATCGTTTTTAAATTTGAATTATATGTTTTATTTCCATTTTCTTTATTATATTTTGATATTTTTGCATTTATTAAGGAATAATTAAAACAGAGTCATCCACTCCTACAGCTTTGAATATTCCATTTAACAGTACTTTTATCTTGATTAATGGTGGGATTAGAAGTTTTTTTGATCTGTATAATTAAGTTCTACTTCTAATTCAGAGTTATTAACAGTTTTTATTCTATCTTCTTTGTTATTGGACCAACACTTTGATTCAGGATGGTAACGGAAACCTTTGATTTTCTCTTTGCAATTTTTGCAAGGTGTTTTTTTAATTTTATTATGAGTGTAGTTGTTTTTATTTTTTTCTGTTTCAAACTTATTTTTATAAATAAAATGTTCTAATTTACTAAGTTCGTTGTAAAGATCTTCAGTTTGTTCCAGAGTCTCTCTATCAATCATATCTGATATAAAGTTCGGTAGACCAGCTGCAATCAGATCTAATAGTGTTCCTGTATCTATAGAATTTCTCACTTCCAGTAATAGTTTTTCTGTTTTTACAGCATAATCTAGTAAAGTCCCTGTTTAATATAAGAATCAGTGAGCATACCTTATTGAGTTCCAGCCTTTGTTTGCAAATGTGTCACAAAAATTTTTCTTTCAAGTTTTCCATCGTGATTAAACCATAAATTTTATCAACATACAGCTGTACCAATTTTTACTTGTTTTTTCTAAAAAAAATTTTAAAATTTCAATTTTTTTCTTGTCACCACATATTCATTCTTAATCGTTCACACTCTTTTTTTTAAATTATTAATTCATTGATATGCACTTAAATTCTTATTTTTAAGTTTTTCTATGATAAAATAAATAGCGAGTTCTCCTAAATTTTGAATTTCTGAGTCTTTTTGTTTATCTTCTAATAATTTTTCTAGTAATTTCATCATGGGTTTGTTAGAGCCACTTTCAGCTGTAGTTACAGCTTCTTCTATAATTTCTTCTAAAAAGTAATCATTAAACTGCACATTTTTGTCTTCATCTAAATAAACTGCTGATATTGCATGTGTTAAACTAATTTACACTTTTCTAGTTTGATTTCTTTTTTTCAAAGTATTTTTTGTTTTTGTGTATGTTAATGTTTTTGCTACTTCTGTATAAAGAATCATTGGTTGACAATCACTTGGCACGTGAAAGGTGCGTCCATCAGGTATTCCTATTGAGCTTAAACACAAGATGTTTGTTTTTCCATCTTCCGCACTTTTCACCGTCAAATCGAAGCGTAATTTTCTTATTATAGTCGTGAATCGTCCACAAGAATGTTGTTTCATAATGTCATTTATGTTTCTCGAAAATTTTTATGGGAAAACCGTAAATAAGAAAGATGAAATCGCTTCTCTGTAATTAGAGTTTAATTTTGATAGTATATGTTCTTTTAAAACTTACAAAATAATAGCTTACAAATCTCACCTGTAATCAAAGAAACAACATTCGATGTATTTTATTTACACTATAGTTACCCTTTTTATAATATCTTTGTATTAATTTCACTAATCCTATCTTACTACTATGATTATGTATCTTATTGTATTTTCTGGAACTTGTAATTAATTTCTATTGCACGTGTAGACCTCTGTTTTATCTTTCGATACTATTTTGCGGGAAATTTGAAATAAAGGAAAGTGATAAGAAAGTATAATATACTTTCTTACATATATATATACATATATATATATATATATATATATATATATATATATATATATATAAACATATTTATATATATTAATATATAATACCCATAAAATAACTAATAATACCCATAAAATAAGTACATAAATATTGTTATAAATATTATCCTCATTTAGAATGGGGTACACTGTATCGTGTCTCATCATGGTTATAATATAACTGGGTTTAGTAGGTTATCCATTTAAACTTTTTAAATTAGGCGATACTTCCACGGTTATTATTATTCAAATATTATGTGCCGTTTTAACTTGTGTATCTAGTTGCATCATGTCATACATATGCATATAAGTAATCATAAATGTTTCTTTGCTTTAAAATAGTAGTAACACAAAAAAAGTTAAGTGCACTGAGACCATATTACTTATAAATACATGGAGGCAATTTCATAATTATTATACAACAATTTATAAATTATTATTTATTAACATTATTACATAATTAAAATAAATACTATATTTTATCAATACGTATAAGGTCCATCTACTTGCCTCCTTGCCGGTGTTAAAAAATATATGAAAAAAATAATTTTTGAAACTAGTTATTATGGAATATATGGTACATAAAAGTAATTTATACTTAATAGAAAAAGTCATAAGGGGACTAGAAAAAGGGTGTGTAAGAGCTGTGGGGGGACAAGAAAAATAGTGTGGATGTCTGTGGGGGCCAAGAAAATTGATGTTGGGTGGCTGTGGATAGGCTGTAGGATCTTGTACAAGATTTTAGTAGAAAGTAAGAAATGTCAACTTAATGGTAAGAACGGTCGAATTTTAGCTTATCGATAGGAAAGCTGTGGGAGTCATCAGTCAATTTTTCCAGGCCACCCACGAGGCCAATAGACACACTTTACACTAAAATAATAGTGAAGCAACAAATTTTATCAGTTAATGATTTCAACGTATAAGTTATTTTAACGTATTAACTTAAATTTATACATGTAAAATATATACAAATACATTTTTATTTACGAACTGTAAGACTTAACAGTTCATATTAAACAAGTGTAAAGAATAGGCCACGAAATTTTTTTTTCTAGTTCGTGCAATTTTAGTACTATTTGATTTTTACTAATCATAATTTATCTTTTTTATTATGAGGATACGATGTTATTTGGATATGTACATACGATAGTCCACGTTTCATAGTAAACTGTAACCAATCGACCCTGAGGAAAATTACTAGGGGTTTTGTTAGAGTCTAAGCATTCTTATTTAAGAACAGGGGGTTGGGGGTTGGCACGATGAGTACGCAGAGAGGCGAGGCCTCACCAGTACATACATACATATATATATATATATATATATATATATATATGTAATGTCATTTACGTTTCTCAAAAATTGTCATGGGGAAATTGTAAATAAAAAAGACGAAATCGTTTCTCTGTAATTAAAGTTTAATTTTGATAGGATGTGTTTTTTCAAAACTTACAATACAAAAGCTTACAAATCTCACCTGTAATTAAAGAAACAACATTCAATGTATTTTATTTACACTATAGTTCCCCTTTTTATAGTATCTTTGGATTAATTTTACTAATCCTATCTTACTTATATGATTATGTATCTTATTGTGTCTTCTGGAACTTGTGATTAATTTCTATTGCACGTGTAAACCTCTGTTTTATCTTTCGATACTATTTTGCGGGAAATTTAAAATAAAAGAAAATGATTAAAAGAATTAGTATACTTTCTTACATCCCCCCCCCTTTTTTATAAAAAAAAAAAAAATTTAATTATCTTTTTTTTTTTAGTTGAATTTGTAACTGGGACGAGTTTGGAAATGTGGAATACATTTAAATCTAAATTTTTGTGGCCTCTGTCAATTTTATATATACTATTTAATATTTTTTGTAGAATTTTGTACGGTCCAAGTCTTAATTCGTTAAATTTTCTTCTGTATAAGCAATTTCCATTTTCGACGCATACTAACTGCCCTTATTTAAATTCATAATTTTTCCTAGTTTTGTCAAAAATTTTTTTCTTATAATTATAGTGATTAATACCTTTTTTTAAAGCAATTTCTCTGTCATGACTTAAATTGTGTATAGACTGATTATTTTTTAGTTCACGCGGTACTAATGAGCAGTCTGTACCGTCTAATAAGTACTTCGGAGGAAATCCTGTGACTGTGTGTTCTGTTTGATTGTATTTGTCCATGCATTCATGTGCTATTGTTGTCGATGCCTTTTTTTTTCGTCTTTATTTATCTTGCATCTAATCTTACTCACTAAAGTTTGGTTTAGTCGTTCATTTAGTCCGTTAGATGAGAGTGAGTTTGTTGCTGTAAAAACTATTGGTATTTTTTTTTCTTCTGAAAAGTTTTTGAAATCTTTGGAATTGATTTCCGGGTATCGGTCTGTTAAAATCATTCCTATATCAAGCCTTTTAAGTACCCTTTGAGTAAGTTTAATAAAGTCCTTTGAGTTTTGTGTGACTGATGTAAAAATATATCCAAACCTGGTAAAATTATTGACTAGAAGATGTAAATATTTTTTTGTGGATCGTGAGCCACCAGAACCTCCAATTGTATTTATAGATACTATTTTAAACGGCTGTTTTGTGGGACCAAGTAGAGACATTACACCAAACTTCCTTTGACCTCTTGACTTATTTATTATACAAATTATACAATTTTTGCAAATTTCTATTATATTATCCCTTAGATTTCTCGCTGTATAATATGGTTTAATTTTGTTCTCTTTCTGTTTTACGCCTATATGGCAGAAATTTTCGTGTATTTTTCTTATTAATATTTTGTTAAAAGCTTTTGATATTAAAATTTTTTTTTTTCTTTGTTGTGTAGTAAACTTTATTTTTCTGATTTAGTCTATGTTTTATCGACTGTAAATCTTTATTTTTTTTTTGATCTTCTATAATATTGTCTAGTCTTATTAGGTTAACTATCTTTAAGCTATTTCTGATATTTTCATCAGGTTTTAATACCGGGTTTTTATTAGGCAGTCTGCTTCTATGTTATTTTTCCTAGGATTGTATACTACTTGAAAATCATATTGTGACAAATAATACGTGAGATCTCCTAATTCCTCGTCTGTCCTTGCTTTATTGTACATATTTTCAAGTGGTTTATGATCAGAAATAACTGTAAATTTTTTTCCTATTAGCCAGTACTGCTAATATGAAATTGCTTCTTTTATTCCCAGATATTCCAAATAAATTGCCTTTTTTTTTTTCAGTGAATTTTTTTTAAAAAAAGCTACGGGCTTTTCTACGTTTTCTTTGGTACCTTAAATTTGCTGTGGTTGTTTTAACACTGCTCCTAAACTCAATAAACTTGCGTCTGTATATATGTGTATTGGCAATTCTGGGTCAAAGATAGTTAAAACAGGTTGTGTACAAAGAAAGTTTTTTAACTTCTCAAAAGCCTTTTGACATTAATCTGACCAGATGAATTTTCGTCCTTTACTTAATAGATTGTGAAGTGGGTCTAATAAAATGGATATGTTTGGTATGTTTTTATTGTAGAAATTTATTTTGCCCAGAAATTGTTGAACATTTTTTTGTGTTTCTGGTATAGGAAAATTTCGAATCGATATCAAGTTGTCTTTTAATGGAGTTATTGAATTGTTATTTATTACGTGGCCTAAATATGTTTCTAAATCTGAAGCAAAATTATAATTGGAAGACTTTAATCTAAAACCTTCCTTCTTCATTGCATTTAGTAATTGAGTCAGATGGCTAATATGGCTCTAAAAAGATTCCAAAAAAACTAGAATGTCATCTATATAATTTTCTGTGAAATTTGACAAGTTATGTTTTCTGATAATATTTCTCAAAATTCTCAGCACCGGCTATTTTTCAGTCTTCAATCCGAACGGCAAACATGTCCACTGAAAATGTCCTTCTTGAGTAATGAATCCTGTTTTCTTTCTATCCTCTATACGTAATGGGATGGACCAAAATGCTGAGTTGATGTCAAATTTAGGAAAATACTTGCAGTTTCCTGTTTTTGTTACTAAATCTTAAATTAATAGAAACGGATAAGATTGAGGTAAAATTATTTTATTTAGGTCTCTAAGATCCATACACAGTCTTGATTCTTTATTTTCATCTCTTTTATATGCAAGCGTTACAGGGGCAGCAAATGTTCTATAAGATATTTCTATTAGGTTGTTTTTTAACAGTTCACTTATTTGTTCTTCTATTTCCTTTTTGTCTTGAATGGTGCATCTGTACGGTCTTTTGCTGCAATACTTATCTTTAATTAAATCTATTTTAGTCTCGTAATCTTTTACTCTACCAACGTCATATTTGTCTTTGGCAAACAGCGTTTTGTTTTTTTTTATTAGGTTTTCTCTCAATGCGAATTATCTAATTCAATGTGTTCATTAAAACTAATTATTCTTTCTGTGTTTATTTTAAATTCATCAGTAATTGTTTTTTCTGTATCACTTAATTTTTTTATATTTATATTGTTGTTATCAGCGTGTAAAATTTTTTGTTCGATTTTTAGTTCTACATTTTGCGTTAATTTACAATTTTGTATACAATCCAATCCGATGAGAAATTCATAGTCAAAGTTTTTATTGTTTACAATATTAACGTCAATCTTTTTCTCTATATCAAAAATTTTTGCCATCATTGTAATTATCCCTTCTGTTCTATTTACACCATTAATCGTTTTTAAATTTGAATTATATGTTTTATTTCCATTTTCTTTATTATATTTTGATATTTTTGCATTTATTAAGGAATAATTAAAACAGAGTCATCCACTCCTACAGCTTTGAATATTCCATTTAACAGTACTTTTATCTTGATTAATGGTGGGATTAGAAGTTTTTTTGATCTGTATAATTAAGTTCTACTTCTAATTCAGAGTTATTAACAGTTTTTATTCTATCTTCTTTGTTATTGGACCAACACTTTGATTCAGGATGGTAACGGAAACCTTTGTTTTTCTCTTTGCAATTTTTGCAAGGTGTTTTTTTAATTTTATTATGAGTGTAGTTGTTTTTATTTTTTTTTGTTTCAAACTTATTTTTATAAATAAAATGTTCTAATTTACCAAGTTCGTTGTAAAGATGTTCAGTTTGTTTCAGAGTCTCTCTATCAATCATATCTGATATAAAGTTCGGTAGACCAGCTGCAATCAGATCTAATAGTGTTCCTGTATCTATAGAATTTCTCACTTCCAGTAATAGTTTTTCTGTTTTTACAGCATAATCTAGTAAAGTCCCTGTTTAATATAAGAATCAGTGAGCATACCTTATTGGGTTCCAGCCTTTGTTCGCAAATGTGTCACAAAAATTTTTCTTTCAAGTTTTCCATCGTGATTTAACCATAAATTTTATCAACATACAGCTGTACCAATTTTTACTTGTTTTTTCTAAAAAAAATTTTAAAATTTCAATTTTTTTCTTGTCACCAATTATTCATTCTTAATCGTTCACACTCTTTTTTTTAAATCATTAATTCATTGATATGCACTTAAATTCTTATTTTTAAGTTTTTCTATGATAAAATAATTAGCGAGTTCTCCTAAATTTTGAATTTCTGAGTCTTTTTGTTTATCTTCTAATAATTTTTCTAGTAATTTCATCACGGGTTTGTTAGAGCCACTCTCAGCTGTAGTTAGAGCTTCTTCTATAATTTCTTCTAAAAAGTAATCATTAAACTGCACATTTTTGTCTTCATCTAAATAAACTGCTGATATTGCATGTGTTAAACTAATTTACACTTTTCTAGTTTGATTTCTTTTTTTCAAAGTATTTTTTGTTTTTGTGTATGTTAATGTTTTTGCTACTTCTGTATAAAGAATCATTGGTTGACAATCACTTGGCACGTGAAAGGTGCGTCCATCAGGTATTCCTATTGAGCTTAAACACAAGATGTTTGTTTTTTCATCTTCCGCACTTTTCACCGTCAAATCGAAGCGTAATTTTCTTATTATAGTCGTGAATCGTCCACAAGAATGTTGTTTTATAATGTCATTTATGTTTCTCGAAAATTTTTATGGGAAAACCGTAAATAAGAAAGATGAAATCGCTTCTCTGTAATTAGAGTTTAATTTTGATAGTATATGTTCTTTTTAAACTTACAAAATAATAGCTTACAAATCTCACCTGTAATTAAAGAAACAACATTCGATGTATTTTATTTACACTATAGTTACCCTTTTTATAATATCTTTGTATTAATTTTACTAATCCTATCTTACTACTATGATTATGTATCTTATTGTATTTTCTGGAACTTGTAATTAATTTCTATTGCACGTGTAGACCTCTGTTTTATCTTTCGATACTATTTTGCGGGAAATTTGAAATAAAGGAAAGTGATAAGAAAGTATAATATACTTTCTTACATATATATATATATATATATATATATATAAAAACATATTTATATATATTGTGGTGTATGTTCGGCAAGACGTTAAACAGGCAAATAAAAAAGATCTTATACGCCATTCTTTGAAAAAAAAATTCAGTTTAAGGTTAAAAAATTTTATAACGAATAACAACGTTTTGTAAATGTTTTTAAAAATTATTATTAAATGTATTACTCGTGGGTGAAAAAACAAAATATTGAAAATTTAAAATTGTTTGATTTACAAAATAAAAAAAATAAAAAAAATCTACTATAACAGATTTTGCACGCTATAAATATTTTCACGGATTTTACTAAACATAAATACAATGAATTTGAATATGCAGGGACTTGCGTAGGATTCTATGATCTTAGGGTGTGCACAAAGTCAATAGTCAAGGAACTAGTATCAACGTCTTTATTTATGTGAAGGTGAGAGAAGAGCGCGTCGCGTTTGTACGACCTTCGTCCTTGCTGGTTTCAGCTAGAGAGAGCTTTCTCCAGCATTCTATTTGCTTATCCCTTTGCTCTCTTCTACAACAATTATCAGTAGTAGGCTCTAAAAAGAGGGAGCACACGTACGTGTATCTATGATATCGTACGTGACACGTCTGAAGCCACGCCACTATCGTCCTCGATGGCAATTTCTTTTACAATTTGTATGTTTGAGTTAGAGTAATGTTCGTGCAATGTTGTTAAGATTGTATGTTAAATTACTAACATAGGAATAAAAAAGTGGAAAGAAAAGAAAGCTATCCTTGTTTCTCCTTTACACAAATTTTCTAAGTTTTTTTTTTTGTAAGCATTTGTTGTCTTTGTTCACGCTCTTCTCCTTTTATAATATTGTGCATTATTGCAAAATTCGTATTTGTTAATAAATATTCGACATGAAAAACATGACCATAATCATTTTTTTTTTTTTTTTTTTTCAAGCTCGTTTACTATATTGTTATTTGTAACAAAATCTTCTTAATTGAACAGTTAAGGGTTATTACTTAAACTTAGTGCTAATTGCAACGACTTAATTCTACTTTAAGTAATTGGTATTCTATTTTATTAAATATGGAATTACAGTACGTTCTAATGCTTTGTATGATATTACTTATTCTCCTACTGTTGGTTCAATTGTTATTTTCATTCTTTTATTAGTGTTATTATTACAATGAGCTTCATTGCAAGCCTATCAAATACTTTAACATAATGCATTTTCTGTTCGTAAGTATGGTAACTAAATTCTTATTTTGTATATCCTTTTTCATTTCCGTGGGTTTATTTTTGTTTCTGAAAACCTTCCAGAACCACAGTAGAGAGAGAGAGAGAGAGGAACGAGAAAAAAAGAGTGGTTGGCCGTATGGCTATGCATCGTACTCGTCAAAGTTTTATGTATGTTTCTTTTTTTTTTTATATATACGCTCATGCACATTTTTGAACCTGGAAATTGGTTTACTCGAATATGACGGGACTTACTGCATTATACCATTTAAGAACCGTGTGCTAATTTTTAGTTGTGAGTGTGGCAGTTTCTTTACAGATACCTATTTCCTAAAGCGATTTGCAGTATACATACATACATCAATTTCTTGCTATTTTACTGCGACTACGCTTCCTTGTTGCCGCATGCTGAATGTTTTCTTACTTTGTCTTTATTATTTTTGTAGTTTTTTTTTTTCTTAACTTGATTCTTTTTCTCTTATATTTTTTATTCTTGTTGGTAAATTAATAAGAACACCTCATCAACACATTTAATTGATAATATACTCCAATAGAGGCAAGTCCAAGAATATCAACAATCTTGTGCTAGAGGTTCGATTGGCCTGTATAAGTCAGTCAAATTGCTTGTTTGTAAGATTTTCCTACTCTCTTTCTTCCGTTCTTGTGTGTCATGTATAAAAAGGAATTCATGTTGGAGCCTTATAGATTTCAGTTGATGTCGTTGGCACCTATTTATTGCAACTATTGCTTTCAACTGCCTTCTCTCCCTTTTTGCTAGCTTGTGTCGCGCCTTTTTGTCGATTCGTACGCTTTATTTTGCGTGTTGTATCCACTATCTTTGCCTGGGTTGCTGACTACTTACCCATGTTTGTCATGTTTTTGGTTTTTTTTGTTGTCGATTGTTTGTTTGCTTGTTTGTTTTTTTTTTTTTTTGCACTATCCAGGTGGTTTGCCGCTACCGTAATATCTCTGGGTTTTTGGTGCTTCCCACGCCCTGAGCCGCTGAGCGGGCTTATTTGAACAGAAATTGTTGGTGTTGTCTTTAGCAGCATTGCTGATTATTTTTTTAACGCCACCCTGGCGTCCGTATAATCCGTTACGTTTTTTTTTTTTTAGTAGATTTCAATGCATTGCTTGTTTTATTTTCTCCTGGATACAAGCATCAGCTAAGGGAGTTCACTGCGCACCCTGCTGGCCTCCATCGGATTACGAAAATTGCTTTTGATTACTCTAGGTCCCTACTGGAAGGATCTTTTAAGCGTTTCTGGGGGTAGTGGGGTGTTCTTAAGTTATTTTCAAGGAAGAAAGGGGTGGTCCTTAAACGCCGCAAATGTGATTGCTTAAGGAGATCACAGTGCCCATCAATAACATGATTTTGCGTTACCTAAAATCTGATCAATATCCTTTTTAAACTCCTCTCTGCCTTACGATTTATTTTTTTTCTTGTTTATTTAACCCTGCATGTTCCATGCTTATGGCTTAATTTTTGTTATTTTTATACTGTTAATTTAATTTTAAACGACTGTAGTGCCTCACTTTTGTATTGGTAATGCTTCCTGCTTATTATCTTATTTTCATGATTATTCTTACATAATTTTTATTTTTATAATTTTTGTTATAATAAATTTTCTTGTTACATTTTCCATTTAAAAATGCCATGCACGCTTCTTGTATGCTTTATGTTTCGTTTCCATATCTTTATATGTTATTGTTATAATTCCTTACCTTTACCAATGCGCATATATCTGTTTTCGTTTCCCTTTGGTTCAGACGTTATTGTTCATTTACCTGCTTCCGTTACATTTTTTTTCCGTGGGGCGTCCGAAGGCCGCAAGAACTTTAGAAAACCTAATTTTCTGGACGTATTTTATCAATATTCTTTAATTTTAGAAGGGGGTGGGTTGATTGTCAGAATCTGTGTTGGTTATGCAGTTATTAGTTATTTTTCATGTTCTTTTCGTACAATTTATTATTCACTCGCAGCTCATTCAAGGGTAATTTCCTCGTATATACATACACATTTGTATATTTATAGACGTATGTCTCTATTTTTCCTGTCTTTCTATACAATACTGTATCAGTATACAAGCTTCATTATTATTATACTCTGTATTGCTTCTGTTATTATTATTATTTTCATTATTATCATTATTATTATTAACATTATTTATATTCTGATAACTATTGTCGTTGTACTGTCATTAGTTAATGGCTTATAGTCTCCTTAAGTATAAGTATAAGTAGCGTTTATTAAGCCGTGTGGTATGGCCTCGTATGGTTTCAAGTAAATTACAAGGAAAATACAGTAAAATAATATTTACAGAATAATTTTACAGATCAACTTACATACGTGATATTGTCAGTTATATATAAATTCAGTGGGAGATTCAATTACATTTGTCTTTCTATGTGTATAACTATGAGTAAATGATGAAAAGATGAGTGATGATAAGCATGAAAAAGAAGAACGTAAAGGGTAATCTAGAGGTGGGGTGAAAGTCTGCATTCCGTATTCCAATGGTTCGAGTCGAGGGTGAGTTGAAGAGAAAATAGAGTGCGTTTGAATAAGGCGATTTGAGTTGGATCAAATATTGTTTGACATAGCTGTGTTAAAAGTGTAGTTGATTGAATCAAAAAAGAATTTCTTATGATTTCTGTGGGAAAAGCAGGGCATAACAGATAATGCTACAGAAAGCGCATGGACCGTCTTAAATGCGAGTGAGAGAGCATCAATGAGAAACGTACGGCCAAGTCAGTAGGGCTATTATGCGCCAATATAGAGTACGTAAAAGAGCCAAGAAGATACTCTCTACGCCTACCCACAGAAAGCCACCCCAAAGCGATTCAATGCGGTGTTACTCTGTCATATTTACCAATCCCTTCATGCACGAAACAAACACACGCATTTAGAGTAGTAGAGAGACAAAAAATTGAAGTTGAATTAATGATATGATATGCCACAGACATATAATCAAAAATAGGGAAAATTAGCTTCTCAACCAATTGCTTTCTTAGTGAGGCGGAGAGAACATGTTTACAATGTTTAAGACTATAAAGAAAGCAAAGAGCCTGACTGCACACATGAGCAGCATGTTTTCCCCAATGCAGCGTCGCGTCGGTGTCAGCCAGAGGCCCAGGTTCTTGACTTCAGAAACATAATCAATAGCCATACCATCAAGAATCACAGGTGAAATAATTGTAGAATCAAAACGTGCGATATTAGGCGCACTGCCAAAAACTATAGCTGTGATCTTAGGAATACTGAGCGCAAGATCATTTTCAAGCGCCCAGTGCTTCATTGCCGTTGAATCAGTACTTACTTTACTGATTATATTGACAATGTTGTTGGGATATCAAGACAGGTAAATTTGCACATTATCTGCATACATTACATACTTACAATGTTTGAGGCATAAAGGAAGATCATTTATGTGTATCAGAAAGAGTAAAGGGCCCAAAGAACTCCCTTGCGAGACACCAGAAGAGGAAGTAAGCCAATCTGAGTGCCCACTCTTCCCGTCCATTACTGAATGACAACGTTTAGAAAGATAGGAATAAAACCATTTCAAAGAATCATTATTACAATTCATCTGGCGTAGCTTTTTAAGTAGTTAAGAATGCGAAGTCGTATCAAATGCCTTTTGAAAGTCAAAAAGGACCAGAACAGTCACTTTACCAAAATCCAAAGCAATCCGTATATCCTCAGTGATTTGCAGAGCAGCAGTCTAAGTGAAGTGGCTTGCTCGATACCTTGTTTGATAGGGGTTGAAAAACATATTATTTTCAAGGTCAGAGTAGAGTTGTTGGTGAACAAGTCTTTTAGCAATCTTAGACGGTTCAGTCAGTTTTGAGATAGGGTGAGTATCAGATGGTGAATTCAAAGACTTGGATTTTGCAAGAGGCATTATTAACGCACGCTTCCAGGGCAACGGAAATTCGGCATCTTGAAACGATTTGTTTATTAAAAATTTTAAGTGGTATGCAATGTAATCAACAGATAACCTAAGCATAATTGAGGAAAGTCCATCCGCTCCCCCAGTCGTTGACTTACTTTTTAAGATAGAGCGCTTAACTTCGCGAGACGTGACAGGTAATAGAGAAAAAACTAGTTTCGTTTGATCAAGTGGGATAGATTGAGCATTAGATAAGTCGATAGGGCAGAGCGGGGTACCCTTATTGGTGACAGTAGAGTTAAGAATGTTTAGTTCATTAGGAGAAAATTTCAGAAGAGGTGATGGTAATCTATTTCCAGTTAATCCAAGCTTACGTATTTCAGCCCATTTTAATTCAGTAGTAGTTGCAGCAGTCAGTTTGGAGGCTAGGTATTTATTTTTGGCAGAGTCAAGAAGATTACGCACCCTCCGACGCAATAGCTGGTAATCGAGCATTTCCACCGATGATTCAAGTCAAATGGCACGTGCATAGGCCTTATCTCTACTTTTCATCATTTGACGGATATCGGTGGTAACCCAAGGTTTCCTAATAGATTTAATACGTATGGAACAAAGTGAGGCAAGAGAATCGAGAATCGACAGAAGTGCACTAGAGAAGTTACAAGTGAGATTATCAAGAGAGAAAAAAGTGCCTTCAGTCGAGTTGGTACTGCCAGTAAACAATTATCGATCATTTAAAAAGTTGGTTTGAAGTTTCGAGTATAGATCTGCAAGGTTGATCTTATTGATTCTACGAGAAAAAAATTCTTTGATGTATACCGAAGAAATGTACCGATCACAATGATCACACTCCACAGCTATAAGAACCTTACTTAAAATTTTGCTTATCAGATAAAGTGACAGCTTTCGGTACACCAGTAATAATAATGTCAGCAGTATCTTCTAAAAGGGAATGAGATTTAACAGAATTTATAGATGTGCGCACCATGGCCATTTTGAAAGCGAGACCCACATGCTGAGTGTTTATTAAGCTCTCAAGCTTATCCAAACGTTGAGATATTGTGTCAGATGAGTTGGTGATTTTCGCTTCGAAACCATCAAGGCGATTCATAACATCAGCCAATGTGAGCTCAGGACCTTTGCCACCCATATAATCTGGAATATTGAAGTCGAGCAAAGGTATGGGTGGATCTACGGTTTGTCTACTCTTAATACTGGTAGGCGATTTCGGTGAAAAAGAATCACGGTTTCTCTTACCAGGGCGTACAGATTGAGAATTTCGATCATCAATGCTCATGAACTCTGCTTGTGTCTGTACAGAGTAAGGGACGATAGCACAGCAGTTAAAAGTACAGCCCTTTATAAAATTGAAAGTTTGTCATCCAGGATGAACACACTATAAATGAAACGGTCTTGAGCACGATAAGCAACGTACCTGTATATTAACACCAGTAGTTAAATATTTTGATGATCGACAATTAGTACATGATTTTCTTAACATAATACATTGATGACAGATAAGAAGTTAGTACTAAACATACAAACGTAGAAGTAGAGACGGCCTTGATTTGAGCTTGATATAAACAGAGAAATAATGACTATAAATTTGCTATTGATAACAATGAAGTAAAGGCATTCCATAAAAAACACATTCAAAATAACATGAATTAGGATTATTAGAATTCAATGTAGTGCTGACGAAAAATTATATAATTAGAATGAAATGAGATGATATAATGAATATATATAAATCAATGCATAGAAAATGTAAAATGATAACGATGATAAGACTATATAATACACAACACAAAAAGTCACACTGAAACAATATAAATACCACAACTTAAAAATCTAAGATTTTTTTTTTTTTTTTTTCTTTTTAATAAGTCTCTGCACTACTTGCATTTAGAAGATTATTCGTCCAACAGCATACGAAGCTCCAATAATGTACCCGTTGAAGCTGAGTAGTCGCTTATCAAGGCCTCAGGAGCTGACCCCGACGTCTAAGTAGGAATGTAAACACATAAAAATCGACATCATAGGTGAAGAAATGGAGTTCAGCAAGCACGAATCCTAAATCAAAAGCACTTGAAAGCAGAAAACCAACGCCCTGGCTCAGAAAAAGAAGCCCGTTGTTATACTCAAGAAAGTAAGAGCCAACAGGAGTCCGAATCGCCTAAAACAGAAACACTTTGGGAAGTGCAAAGAGAGTGTGAGTAAACGAAGACTAGATATGTAGAGAGCAACAATAAGTACGTCCGTCTATATTGACCAAGTGACAGTGACTGGGTTAAGGGTCTGATAGGGTGGTGGTTCAGGTGGGGGCCTTATGCGCTTTCCGTTGTGTCAATTACTTTTTGATTTAGTGTTAGGATTTTGTACTAGGGGCATGTAATAGGCACTCTCGTCTCTACTTTCTAGATGTAAGTGGCCGATTTCTTCTTTGTCTGTTGGAATATAGAGCGTATATATATAATTTCCCACATTAAATTAGAGGTTTACACACACGTTTTTCTTAAATTCTTGCAAAAATATGTGTGTACATTCCGCATTTCCATATTCTCTACTTGACTTTAGTATATTTTGCGTTTCTTCTGGCTATCCACACTTTTGCAGGTATTCTGAATTTTTTAATATCATTCTCAGGTCATCAGTCAAGAAGTTAAGTCTTTTCTCCAAAAACTTGTGTGTATCCGGTTCTCTGTCCATCTCTGTCGTTGGAGCGAAGTATGTTTCCACGCTTCCTGAGAACTTCGCTGACCTACATTATTCTTCCTCCACGTTTTGTGCCATTGTACTATTCAACATTTACTCTTGCGCCCTTTTATTACAACTAATGAATGCATTAGTACCATCAGTAAGCTGTTCCTTCACTGTATTCTCGCACTGTGTTGGCTCCCTTTTACGCTTTCTTTCTTTCGATCCCTCTGGTGCTTGATCAGCTCTCTCCAACGCTTTGTCGCATCTGTCTTCGAAAACACCTTTTCCAGAGGTCTTGGTACCTTTTACTTTCTCGTCCGCTTCTATTAACTCTCGTGAGCCTTTCACTTTTCTCATATCTTCGGCCACCAAGCTTGCTTGTATTAGCTGCCAGCCCCAATTATTAAGTCCCATACTGTAATTTCATAATTCGCTATTTATTCTTATTGGTGTTTCGCAATTTGCAACAATAATATCCTTTGACGGACTCTCGTTGCGTTGTATGTTTGAGTCTGTTTTTAAATTGCTAGCTATAATATTTTTCCTTGGGTGACCTCATTTTCTTACTGTTTTCCTCTCACTTAATTTTTTGTTTATTTCTACTTTTTCCTTGGATTCGGCGTCTCCTTCACCATCAGCTTGGCCATCTATTTTTATATCACGTTTGTTTTCATTGAATCCATCAAAATTTTGTTTCTTCTTCAGTACTTCTGAGTCCTCAGAATCAGAGTAAATAATTTTTCCTTTCTCAGTATTTCCCTGAATACGCTGTTTACGGGTCACTCGTGTTTTAAAAATGCGCGTCAGAGGTTCATCCCTATTGGCTAGTCCTCTTCCTCCTGCTTGTTCACCAGCTTATACAGCTCTTGGCGTAGCAATTCAGTGTTTATTCCACTCTCTCTTGTTACTGGATCTCGAGAGAGTGTGCCAGGTGCTTTGCTCGAAATGCCTGGCTGATATACAACGTCAAACTCGTAGCCTCGTAGTTATTTTGCTATTAGCCTATTAAATCTTATGTCAGGCTTCTTTGATGTACGATGATGTTTTATCGGCTTATTATATATTTTAGAGGCTCATGATCTGTGACCACTATACATGTGGCTTGTTCGTTGTAGTTATGATGCGGTGTTTTAATATATGAGTTTCTTTCAGTGGTTCTCCATCTAGGCCAAATACAAGTGGATTTTACTCTATGAGCTTCCGAATGTGTGATTTTTCTTCCTTGTTGCAGTTAGAAACATTACTAAGCTGCATTATTTTATCGATTCTCGCTTTTTTTTCTTTATCTGACAAACTATTTACATTGTCAGTGTTCTCAAAATCACCACTGTTCCCGCTGCTTATACAATTATTTGTAACGGTATCTTCAACTTTGTTCATTTTTTATCTTTCTTGGCCATTTGCTTCAAAAAGTCTCATCATTGCCTCATTAATGCCCTGAGTGTCATCCCCTTCGACACTAAATGGATTGGCCTCTCGCATCACCTCATATTCTAATCACTTAATTTCCAGTACAGGTATACTTATTGTTTTAATTAGTGCGTTTACACACTCAGCATAAGCTTCCCCACCATTATTTGTGGCTAAAAAATTTTAGAATAAAACTCCTTCTTCCATTTTTTGCAAAGAAACCCACCATACTTTTATTTTTTCGCTATTTATTTCAACGCAGGCTTATTTAACTTACTTTGACCTGGCAAAAATCTCGAGCATCTCTGGCTCGATCGAATAAACTTTTATTCTACCTAATCCAAAAACATTTTCTGCTGTACTTATGTGACCTAGATATAATTTAAAAATGTCCCATTATACCTTTCCCATCCATCGAGAAGTTGCGTGGGACCACATGCAACCTACACATGAGGCCATTAAGTGGTTTCAACTACACCTAAAGTGCTATGCTCTCTATTCGTAACATCCACAATTCTGACTCAGCTCCTCACGTCAAAGAATGCATTTGAAAGAACACTGTCTTCCTTTATTGTGAAAATTTCAGCTTCTGTGTCCACGTAGGAATTTGCTTTCCCCCCTCTCAGTTGAGTGTTTGTCAGAAATACCGAAGGAAATGTTCTACCTGCTAGAAAAATATTTTTTTTTCTTCACGTTGAGGCTCACTTTCGTTACCTTTTTGTTCTTTTTCCATTTGAGGGCTGTTTTGAGGCAAATGATCTCTCCTTGTCATCATATTAATGTTCGCGCTCGCAGCTAGTGACTCTCTTACCTGTACGCCAGCCATTTCTCTCCTGCCAAGTGTCTTTATTATTTTCTTATCAACTGGGTGATACCCGGTGCTTGATGAGGACATCGAGCATCCTGGGAGTCTAAATTCTCCACGCGTAACTGGTCTGTTCTTGTATTTTTCTCATGATTATATTGACTATTTTGTTTTTCTCGCTGATTGCAGAGGTTAGAACTATTGCCCCAAATCCCATTATTATAATAATTATTTTTCCGTCAGTAATTATGATTGTTATAGTTGTTATTACTAAGTGCGTAAGCATTATAACTATATTTCGTCGCAGACTGGAATTGTTATAATTATTATTATTAGGTTCAAAGGTATTATAATTATTATACAGTCACTGATAGTGATTATCGTAATTGTTATTATCGGGTAGTTATTATAATTATTTTTTCGTCGCTGGTTATGATTATCATAATTGTTATTATTGGGCGCGTGACTATTTCCCTATTTTGACCATTAAAATTTCTATTCTCTTTGATTGGCCTATTATTGTTCTTATTATTATTATTAAAACAACTTTCCCGTGTTGCAAATGTGCTGAAATCATGGGGTTTCATTTGACGTAGAATTAACTTGTTGTCTACTTCTATAGCCACTTCAATGGCCCCCTCTAGTATTGCAGGCAGTACCCCAGCCACATTCCAACTGTAGGACACTTTTAACCCATAAATAAACTGTTTTGCTGACTTTTTCACTGCGAAATGCCTTAGGGCAGTTTTCTGAGTTGGGGACAGCTGTGGATTGGCGTCATGAGTCATTATTATTCTATTATGCAGGCTGCAGTACTGAATACTTGACTTGCTGTTTAGTTGAGTCCATGACTTAAGTTGAGCTAGCTGTGTATTGATGCTTCCCGTTCTCCCAAATCGCCATGATAGAGCAAGTTAAAATGCGTCTATTACATCAAACAGCAATAACCGGGTGGAAAATTGATCTGCCGCCATCCCCCTAAGCTTACAACCTAGTGTACCTACGAAGTATTTTTCGTATTGCGTCGGGACACTTAAATTTGCTGTCCTCACCATCTGTTCAAAAAGCGAAAAGCTTATTAAATCTCCATTGAATATAGGACTGCTACTCACCACGCTATTGACATGGGACAGCACACTATAGTGCATGTTAACACGGTACGTGTTTTCCGCTTGCTGTTGACTCATGATGGGCCGTATGTAAGTTGGATTTGGCTGCGCTTGATGTTGCTTCTCATTAAAAATGTATTCCCCGTTCATGTTATTACTACGAAACGGCTAGTCAGATGTTGGTACTGTCCATTGGCCTCTCAGTCTTCATTTATTGGGACTGTAGGCTCATAGCTGGGTCCAGCATTATGCATCCTTGCACCCGAAAAACTTGGGATTCCCAGTTGCTACCCCCTCACGCATTTTTACCTTTTCTGATGTCCTTGACATTAAGTCCCAATTGATTTTATGGCATTGTACTAATTTTGAACAATTTTGAGTTAGTGCTTCCTCCAAAAACTGTGGCGCACATTGCTGTGCTGTTTGCTGCACCGATTGCTTTTCTTTTTGTCTAAACGCATGTTAAAGCGTATCCTGTGCATCCGTACTGTCAAACCTATCTCTTGATTGCAAGTTTACGTCCATTAAAATTTCACTTATCACATTTCCGGCTGTATAATCTGCACTTCTTAAGGGTTACATTGGATTTCCATGAAAACTGTTTTTTTTGAGTCTATTTTGTATTTTCTTTAAGAAACAGCATACCTTTGGCATTTCAGAAACTATGTTGTTATAAAATTCTTAAAAAAAAAATTGCAAAATTTTGTACAGTTGTACTGGGCATGCGATGATTTTCTTGTATTTTTTGCGGTTAGCTCATAATTACGGATTTAAAAAAGAAAAAAGTAACTTAAGGTTGTTAATTCAGCGAAAACCTTTTTATTTATCTACTTAAACAACCGTTTTGTTATCAGAAACGTTGTCAAAATGGTTGTTTAAAACTTATCATCGTTTAGCATTTTTTTCGATTTAGATGGATTTTTCAATCTTCTTAAAGTTATGTTGTCATATCACCATTTCAAAAATAAAAACTGGATGGACTAACTCATAATATTATTAACAAAAAAAATATCATTAAAGATTTTTCATCTATATTTGTAAGAGGTTCGACCGATCTTTGTTTATTTGCACGTTCCACACAAACTTGTGCATGGCTAATACTTCGTCAAACCTTGTGAAACTTCGTGATACTGCACTAAAATCCTTTTAGCTTTTGATAGTCTGAGCTGCATATATCTATAACTCTTTCTTTTATTTTATTAGGACTTAAAAAAGTGATCCTACGTAATTTACGTAATTTAATATAAATATTCGGCAGCTTACTTGCCCTTAACAATTCCATACATTTTCAGCTAGTACTAAACGGACGTGAGAACTTATACCTCTTCAATTATAAAGTCTCGCAATGATTCTCAACTTTTCAGTGAAAAATAGCAACATTTTTCTTTATTACAAACGCACTCTCTTTCAGAGTAATAAGACTTTTTTTGTTTTAAAACCTTAAAACAAAAGTCTTTAACAGCAACTGGCAAATGCTCTTAAAGAACACAAACAGTTTGTGGTCAAAAATAAAAATTTGGCTAAAGAATGCAAAGAATTACTACGTGAGTAAAGAGATTACTTTATAGGAATCATCCACTTTACTTAGACAAAAAATTTTCCGAAATAAGTATGGAAAACTTATTACTGTTTTTTTAGACAAAATTAAAGATAATTGTCAGCTTCAGAACAAAACATCATTTCTAGAGTGAAATAGATTAATTAAAGCCAAAATGATAAAAACCTTATACCAACGGGTACAAAACATAATCAGCGATGAAAATATGCTTCTATACATGTTTTGATGCCATACTTATACTCAGTGTATAGGCTGTCCAAATATGGAGACCGAAAATATCCTGGATTACTGCAGTCATTACATACCTTAGCAAAAGGTATTATCTTATATACCTAAAAATTCATTTTTACCTTCAACCAATCCTCTTTTAGTAGATCCAGTTAACTTTAAAATAAACAATTTACTGCAAAAGCTGTGTCTGGTTGTTTCGCATGAGCTTAATACATTAGACTCCCTGTAGCTTGTCTACATGGTATTTTTTTATTTTATCTTTCACTATGGTACTCTTAACTTTTTTCTGTTCCAGTTTATATCTCTTGGATCCGTTACTCACTTCTCTAGTCACCATGGGTGTATTCTGTAGTTTACACTTTTCCATATTGAATAACTGTAAGATTTTCTCTATGTAGGCACTCTGATGTAATGTAAGTGTTTTGTCGGTTTTATTTTCTTTTCTCTCTATCCTCATGCCAAGAAAAATTTTAGGTTTGTTCAAGTTTCTTATGTCGAACGCTTTGTTAAAACTCTTTATGATTTTATCTATTTTGACTTGAGTGTTCCCTGCTATTAGCAAATAATCGACATAAAGTACTACAAAGACTTATTTCCCTTCTTTTCTCCAGAAGAACGAACATGGTTTATTTAGATAATTTTCTAAGCCAAGCCTTACTATCCCTGCACTAAGTGTTCTGTTTTATCTCTTTGGACTCATTTTTAATACATACAGAGCTTTGTTTAATTTGCAAACTTTGCTCAATTCAGTGTTTCTTTATACCTCTAAGCCGTTAGGAATTTTTATGTATTTTTTTTCTTAAATTTCTTCGCTTTAAAAAGCAGTTTTACGTCTATTTGAATAACGTCTAAGTCGTATTTATTAACAATTGCTAAAACTGCTCTAACCATAGCTAGTCAAGAGACTGAAAGGTAAGTTTCTCTTGGATCTTGTATACTCTTGTCTTCAAATGCTCTAAGGACAAGCCTTGCTCTAAGTCTTGTTGATCCATTGTTTTTTATTTTTCTCTTAAACACCCACTTAGAGTCTATTATGTTTAGTTTTCTCTTGTCGATTCCAGCTTTTAGTATTCCTACCAGATCCCACACTCCATTCGCCTTCAATTACTCTAACTTCCTTATAATTTGTATTAACAAATCTTACAAGACTTATGTTCTCTATATGCTTTACACCATTTGCTCATAGTGTCTGCTCTTGAGTTTCAAACTTTCTTTTGGATTTACTTCTAGTCACTACACTCATATTTTGTTTAAGAGGCTCTGTGTTCGTCTCAATGCTCATTTTTTTTCTAATCTTCGCTTTGTTGATCTTCCTATTTTCTTTTTTTTTTACATGGTTTTTCCTCCAATTTTTCATCATCCTCCTCTTCCAAATTTTTCAACCAGTTTCAGTCGATTTTCTCTATTTAACTTTGTTTTTCTTTCCACACATCTTTGAAGACTATTTTCTCATTGAATTCTATGCATCTAGACTCTTAGAATTTTCTAGGATTAGGATGCCAGAGAACGTACGACATTGATTTACTTCCAACTAAAAAAGCTTTAGTTGCTCTTGCTTTGATATTTGTGGTTGGTTTTGGTAGTTATACATCCAAATTTTTTTTGTTGATCAAAATAGACTTTTCCTTCTAGGTCAAATCCTCTAAATGATGTTTCAAACTGTATTCCACTGTGTGATGATCTGTTGTATGCATGTACAGCTGCTACGGCTATCCCTCACATACTTTTAGGTAGGCCTTAATCGAAAAATAATGCTCTGATTTTGCTTTGTAGTATATCATTGAATCTCTTTCCTAAACCATCAAGCTTCGGTGTGTAAGATGGTGAGCCCCGATTCTATGTATTCCTTTTTAAGAATTACTGAAAATTTACCTTCAGTGTACTCTGAACCTTGATCTGGTTAAATAAAGCATACGTTTTTATTTTTACCTAGTGGACTTCAATTTGACATAAAAAAGTTTTCAAGTGCACTTTCTGACTCATCTTTGGTTTTAATAAGATAAGCTTCAGCTAGTCTCAAATTTCGTCTAAAAATATAATTATAAATCTTTTGTTACCACAGTATAGAGTTAGCCTAATGGGTTTCATGATATCTGTATATATAATTCTAAAAAGCCTTCGTACCCTTGCTTTTTTTAATCCTCTGCAGTTTTAGTTGACTCTGATTCTATGCAATTTTCTCTCTTCCTCCCAATTGCAGATAGGTTTCCTCTTAAAGTAAGTATCTCTCCCTCTAAATTTGACAATTCTACATTTTTGATGTCCAACTGCAATGGTTAAAAGGACTCATTATTTGGACATATTTGAGCTTTACAACAGTAACTTAAATTTCTCCTTATCTTTCGATTTTGATTGTTTTTATTATAGATTTTGAATCTTGCCGTCCAATTAGGTTTTTTTTTATGACCTTTTAAAATCGTTTCATTTAAATTTTTATTGTATACTCAAAATACTTCATTATCTGAGGAGATTCCAAACCCAGTGTCTGCTAACCTTCTTAGTAATAGTAGATTGTCTAAAATGTTTTTAGCCGCAAAAACTTTTGTTAATTTTAAAACGCTAGTCTCTAAATTTTCTGTTTCAAGCATAAGATAACTTGTACTTTCTATTCTTATGTCATCTAATTTATTTTTATTTACACTCTTAATCACATTATTCTCCCACTTTTTCAAATTTAATAGAATCGTTGTTTTATAAACAATGTGATCAGTTAGACCTGAATCAGCAAATAAATTTAGGTGTAACGTGGGAATCGGAGAACTTGGGAATGAAACAGGATAGAGTACACGTGAGAGAAAGTACATAACCGTTCATTTGTAAATCAAAGCGAGAGCAGTCGCATGCGTGGTGTTAGGTTTAGAGACTGATTGGAGAGAAAGCAGGCAGGAGAGCTGATAACGCTCGGGCCGGCCACCGAAAGGTGATCATTATACTCTGTATCCACTGCTCATGCACCATAACAGGTGAATCTTGGGCGCGAATTTACAAAGGCTCTAGATACTGTACGTCACATAGGTATGGAATATTCTCACATTAGTTGGTTTCTCTAGCTTCTTTTTTTTCTCAGACGATTGATTGGCTGCTTTTCTTAGTTGTTTTTAATTTTTCTTATTTGTTATTATTTGTGCTAACTCTACCTATAATAACCTTATTTAGTTTATCTTTGTTGTTTTCCGAATTTGAAGCATTCTCTTTCTTACTAATTGCATTTTTATTAGAATTATAATTATTAGAATTGTTATAACTTTACCTCTAGCTTGGGGACATTCTGTTTCTTTGTGATTTCGTACTGCCTGGCAATAGTAGCGAAAACAAAAAATTTAGAACGTCGAGGACAATCATCAGCCCAGTGACCATCTTTGTTGCACTGATAGCGACGGTCCTCTAAAACTCCAGCACTCTGTTGGGTGTGCACTTAATGGGCTTAAGGATTGTCATTTTTCTGTCTTTTATTAACTTTCTATAGTTTTTTGTTTCTAGTTTAAATAAAAATGATATTATCTTCTTTTTGGCTCATTTCATTAGTAGTTTGTCATCTAATAAGATCATCACTTCCAACCTTAGGAATGGTTTGAATTACCACTTTGTAGAAGGCTGCTTTTATTCCTTGCTTTGTTAGAAAATTAGCCTCTTTGCACATTTCATACTCTCTAATAATGGATTTAAAGCGTACATAAAAATCATCTACTTTTTCTCCTCTTTTCCTCCTAATTTTATATAATTTAGCTTTTAGAAATGGATGAGTCAATTTCAGTATAGTTGTTTTAAACGAAATTTGTTTCTCTACAGTCTCTTCCAGTTTTTAAATGTCCAAGATTCATCTGTGATAAGATTCACCAAGATGATAAATAATTATATCTCTTACTTAATTCTTTCTTTTCTTTATGGCCTCCTCGGTTAAATTTTTAAGACCATTGGGATTCAAGTCAACATCATCGTACAAATCATAACTTATTAGCTCTGATTTTAAATAATCAATCCGAATATTAAAGCTGGACTTCTGTGTAAGCTTATAATTACTTTTATTGTTTTTTTTAGAGTATTGAGATTATCAATAAAAACTCTATTTATGTTCAAAGTTTCGAAACTTTTCTCAAATTCTAAATCAACAACTTTATTAGGATTATCTCTAAAAGTTTTATTTACCTCTAGTTCTCTCATGAGCAGCCTCTCAGCCACTAGATTGTTCTTTGGTGCCTCCAGCATCTTATCAACCACCTGTTTTATGGTATGAGCCGTGGCCGCTTGACTCTTGCTCACTTCTTTGAGTCCCTCGAAATCATCAGCCAAGGCAGACTTTAAGCTCTCTATCAACATTATAAGTTCAGTAGGCTCGGCTTGAAATTTCTGGCCTGATGATTTGACCTTCTGTAAAGCCTTCGTGATGATAAACTTACTTTCTACCTCGAATGAGTCATCATCGCTGTCCCTCTTGATGATGCGCAACAGCTTCTTCATCTCTCACGGGATAATACAAATTAACGCTTAACGGAATTAAGCTTACGTTAATTAAATGTTCTCACCACAGTTTTAAATTCTTTTTACCCACTCTGATCGAAATCGAACTCAGTAAGATAGTGGACTGTATATTTTTTTGTATCGCACGCCGAATTTGGGGGAGCGTGAAAAAGGATGTAATAAAAGGACGCTATAATAAATGCACAACACACTTTTAAACACTTTAGCCGTTCATCATAAAAAACAATCTCTCTATTTAATTCTACTTCAACAAGTCATAATAGTTGCTTACATGCAAGATAAAAGAAGGCAGAACTAATTTTTGAGTCAAACTGAGAAATTACGTGTCAATCTAAATTGTGAATCGTTTTCGTTACAATAATCTCACATAAAACAATACACGTCAAAATTATAACACGAGAGCAAAGCGACTTACCGAAAAGGGCGTTTGAGGCTGACTAACGATAACCGCAGCAGCAGCAAGCTGCTGGACAAAGGTAAGTATAAACAGAGTCTATTGGTGTATTAATAGACGCGCACACGCTTATAATTGGCCCTTATAGGTAAGAGAATATCCTAAAGTGCGAGATTTTAAATCTCATAAACTAAATCTTCTATTTACATCAGTACAATGTTACTGATGTTGCACATAGTCATAAGGTTGATATACAGAAGTGTAACGAATGTATATCAATAAAAAAGTTTTTTTTTTTTATAATGACATTCAGCCGGTAACAATCAGTAATACTGATGTTTTACATAGTCCCAAGGCTGATGGACAGGCGGATGAAATAACATACAATTAAGAACCATGTGTTTAAAGCAGTGGAACGCTTTCCACGTACAATAGCAAATAATTCGAAAAATAAAATAAAAAAACATGATAAACAAGTTACTAATAATTTTATATATATTTTCGCAAGGTTTGTAACTTTTAGATATGAGATTTAATTATCATAGTAGTAAATTAAAGAAAATAAATTGATCTTAATAAGACTAATTCTTATTGTGTCCTGACTCAAGCTCAGATACGGTACGCAATAATATTAGTTTGTGTATTGGCCTTACAAAACTAGATATAACGGTTCTAATCTTGGCGACTCTGACGAAAGACTTGGCATCCTTATAGACTTCAACAACCATGCCTAAAGGCCATTTACCAGGTGAAGAAGACTCGTTTTTTATGAGCACGAGATGACCAAGCTTAACCAAACGTTGAGGATTTAACCACTTGCAACGACTTTGTAAAGTAGAAAGGTATTTAAGTGACCACCTTTTCCAGAAGACTTGGAGAGATTGTGTTACTAGCTTCCAGCGTTTAAGCAGTGATACCTTTTTAATAGAAATATCGGGCTTTGGCACAAGAAATGAAGACCTCATAATCAAAAAATGAGCAGGGGTAAGAGGATAAAGCTCAGAGGAATCATCATTAAGGCGAGCCAAGGGCCGAAAGTTGAGGCATGCCTCTATTCTGCACAATAAAGTAGAAAATTTAACTACTGTCAAAGTCTGATCGCCAACTACACGCTTCAAATGATGTTTAGCGGATCTGACTGCTGATTCCCATAAGCCCCCAAAATGTGGAGCAGAAGCAGAAATAAAGTGCTACTGTGTACCTGAGATACCTAATTCATAGGCAAAATTAGGGTCACAACTACGTTCTCCCAAAACTCTTTTCAACTCAGTAACAGCACCGATGAAATTCGTGCTATGATCACTGAATAAATGCCTCCTTTGTATAATCCTCCAAAACTTCAAGATGTACTGCACGAGTTGACATGCAGATGAAAACTGCAATGTAACCCTTAAAAGTTCCTTTACCCTTGTGTTTTGACAAGCGTATTGGAAAGGGGCCAGCAGAATCGATCCCTGATTTTTGAAAAGGAGGACTCAGAGTAACACGAGAACAAGGCAATTCTCCCATTAACTGAGTTTGTGGTTTAGACTTGTATTTTTTACGAGTGATGCAACGAGTAAGCTCAACTCTTACAGTCCGTCTACCACTTACAATCCAGTACGTTTGATGGGGTGTAATAATCGTCAACTGCACTCCACCATGTAAAGTAAATCGGTGATAATAGTCAATAAGCATAAATGTCAATTGATCTATATCTGTTAGTATCAAGGAATGTTTGGCATCATCATCACGTAGGGCTCTACTCAATCTAAAATTGTTCGCATAGTTCGCAAAAATATATTCAAGTCAATCGGTAATAAAAAAAACGAAAAACTGTAAGGAGCTTATGTTACAAACCAAAATATACAATTTTACAAACCGTGTAAACAGGACCAAGTATTCGTAGTTATGTTGAGTTCGAAAGATCTGCAGGACTTGACAGCAGCAGTGCCGACTCAATAGCCTGCAGAGACAGGCAGCAGCACACGCTGACGACCAAACCTCGAGCAGTAGCAGCGGTGTTGTCACAATAGCCTGCAGAGGCAGGCAGCAGCACACGTTAACGACGAAAGGACCCGTGAAGCCAGCAGCAGCAGCGGTGTTGTCTCAATAGCCTGCAGAGGCAGGCAGCAGCACACGCTGATGACGACCAAAGCATGAGCAGTAGCAGCGGTGTTGTCACAATAGCCTGCAGAGACAGGCAGCAGCACACGCTGACGACGAAAGGATCCGTGGAGCCAGCAGCAGCAGCGGTGTTGTCTCAATAGCCTGCAGAGGCAGGCAGCAGCACACGCTGATGATGACCAAAGCATGAGCAGTAGCAGCGGTGTTGTCACAATAGCCTGCAGAGACAGGCAGCAGCACACGCTGACGACGAAAGTACCCGTCGAGCCAGCAGCAGCAGCGGTGTTGTCTCAATAGCCTGCAGAGGCAGGCAGCAGCACACGCTAATGATGACCAAAGCACGAGCAGCAGCAGTGAGTCCCCTATATAAACAATGGACTCGCTCGCACCCGACAACAAACGAACAAAGAAAAGAGAGAAAGAGATATGGCTATATGTGTGTGTGTGCGTGTGCGTACGGACTACGCGCCGGCGCGTTGACAGCGTCAGCCTCGTCGCCCGAGAACGTGAAAAGAAGCCAAGATGGCCAATAAAACGACCACGTGTCTTACACAAAAGGAAAATGTCCTACACCTATATTTCACCTCCTCACATCTGGCTCGAAGGACCATGTTCGAAATCAAACTCAGTAAGATAGTGGACTGTATATTTTTTTGTATCGCACGCCAGATTTGGGGAAGCGTGAAAAAGGATGTAATAAAAGGACGCTATAATAAATGCACAACACACTTTTAAACACTTTAGCCGTTCATCATAAAAAACAATCTCTCTATTTAATTCGACTTTAACAAGTCATAATACTTGCTCACATGCAAGATAGAAAAAAGCAGAACTAATTTTTGAGTCAGACGGAGAAATTACGTGTCAATCGAAATGGTGAATCGTTTTCTTTACAATAATCCTACATAAAACGATACACTTGATAGTTATGAACACGAGCGCAAAGCGACTTACTAAAAAGGGCGTTTGAGGCTGACTGACGATAACCGCAGCAGCAGCAAGCTGCTGGACAAAGGTAAGTACAAACAGAGTCTATTGGTGTATTAAAAGACGCGCGCACGCTCATGATTGGCCCTTATGGGTAAGAGAATATCCTAAAGCACGAGATTTCAAATCTCATGAATTAAATCTTCTATTTACATCAGTACAATGTTACTGATGTTGCACAAACTCTGATTATCAATTCACAATTGATTTCTGCGATATTTCTTAATATTCTAAGACTGTATTCTAAAAATATTCTGAAATAAACTTTCTTACTGTAGGTTACTACGTATCTTAATTTTACTCTGGAATTTAACAATAGTCCTAAATTTTCCGGGCTTCATTATACTACAGAAACTTAAACCTTAAAAATATTAAAATATTTTGTAGTATTCTAACAGGTAACCTCTACTCATTTTAAGAGTTATTTGAGTGCTTCTGAACAAAGAGAAACGAACGTCAATTTCTCTCGTCTTAAAAAAAAATGGACTCTCCTGGCTGAGTAAAACGCGTATTTGCACCTAGCAACCGAGTCAGAATTTTACGCACGGTAATGAAATTATTTAGAGGTAGGTTGATTATGTGCTGGCTCACGGCTCGAACGTGTTCACATAGTTTTTCTAGTCGTCACCAGATTCCAGCAGCACAGCACACTTTTCACTGATCATAATCTCGAGACGTATCGCTGAGTCTATAACATGGATTTTAGAAATGTGCATGGAACTAAAAAGTTTTGCTCAGCGTTTTCAGGAGAATGGAGACAAACTTGCAGCAAAAATAATTTTGAGCAAAACGAGATTAAGTACGTGTGATTATAGAGTTCTAATCATTTTAAATTTCTACTACACAAGTATTTGGACTACCTAACATCAAAGATTGTGTCACACTACTTTAAATGTGCATTGAACTCGGAAAGCACAAGCATGAGAGCCACGCTGCCTATAGTTTGTGTGCGCACAGTACGGCGCATCACTGAGCTGTAGAAGCTTATGGAGGGGTGCCCCTGGAGCTTAGCGATCACGCTCTTACAGCACAAAGTCTGGGCCCTGCGCGTTCAAAGCTTCGTTGAGCTATGCAATGCCGTATTTTGGGCTGACAGAGCTAAATCGTGCGTATATCTTTTCGGCCCTAAGCATCATCGAACTGCATGACCCATATAATTGGGCTTAAATTAATATACTAAAGGCTTACGACCAATGATCACAGTGATTCTATGTATATATACAATGAAAATAGTTTTTTAGCGAAGATATGAAAACTGTTTTATTTCAATAAAATAGTTATTCATTTAAATTACATCTTGTAAGTTTTTACAATATTTGAAAATACTCAAGTGCAACAGTAACAGATTCTTGATGTATTTCTTAAAAATCATCAAAAGATTGACTTCATTTAGTAAGTACAGCATTTTCATTAGAATTGTTTTAACTATAATATCAATAAATCTCATCAAAAAACTTTCGTGGAACAACGTTTTCCGAACGTAATTTGTAGATTAAACTTAGTATACAACAAAAAGGAAAATTCAAAATTTAAGTACTTTTGTATGTACAAACGGATTCACAAATTTATTTGATAACGTTTTTCCAATAACTATTAAAAGAAATTTTTATTATATTGTATTGATTTATACAAATCCTACTTCAGGCCACAATTTATGTTAGTTGAGGGAGCTGTGCTGGGCAAAACAGGATCTTATGAGTTTAACCAAAGTTGTTCGAACCACTCAACTACCAATATAAATTTTGTTACGCAATACACTAGTATAGTAAATGGATCTTGTAGATATTAGTCTTAGATTCTTAGATCCTTTTTAACAGCTATTTAACTAAACAATTCATAAACATGATATTTTATTGAATGGTGACATGAATAAGAAGATTGGAGGGGGGTGTGGGCAAAATAATGTTTTCTTGTGTATGGAACAATTTATTTAAAAAATACAGTTTAACATGCTTTTTTTCAATTTAAATATCGTATCTGGTCGCTACAAAATGATTACTTATTATCACTAACCGTAGTGGACTGTCTTACTACACTACACATTAATGTAAACACAAAAGTGACAAAAGGCTTGCACTGCAAAAACAAGTTAATATACACACGTTAGTATATACCTATACTATCCACATAAGATGAGCCCAGACTTTGTGCTGTGAGAGCACGATCGCTGAACTTCAGAGGCCTCTCTCCGTAAGATTCTACAGTTCAATGCTGCCCCGTACTTTATGCACACAAACTATGGGCAGCGTGGCTCTGATGCTCATGCTTTTTTCTTACTTAGGAAGCTTCAGACGACAGATCTATTATCTATATAAGAGAGGAGGACGAAGCCAAGCTTCCTCCCTCTGTTCCAGTCAGCAATGGTAACATTGTTTACCACGTATATTTCTTGACAAACAATCTCACTTACTTCTTGTGTAGAGAGGAAGATCCTTTGGCAAAGAACTGCCAACAGCAACAGATAAATATTTCACAGGAAAATTTTACTCCCTTACAAGACTTAGGAAATGGCTTCTCTCCTTGGAAATGGCTTCCCTCCAACAAGCAGCGATCTTAACAGTGCTCAAAATAATCATGCTGACATTGTTAACATACCTAACCTCAACCATCTTGAAATTATGCTACCTCTGCTCGCTCCAATTGATGGAAAAAAAGACATGGTGAGTGCGGCTCTAGTTCACAAACAACTATTACAAACCCTTTTAATGCCTGGCTTCTTAAAAATAAGCCAAAAAGAAAAAAAATCGAGCCTCATCAAGCAACACTTCCATACGCCAACATATCTGACGATGAGATTAATATTCAACTTAAATCTGTATCTAAGCATCTACAAGACATTTACATCCAATTAGCAGTCAACTTTGAAAAACTTACCAAGTTTCGTTTTTTTTCTTATGACAAATCCAACGTTTTTGATATTCTCACTTTACTAAATTGTCGTGAAGAGAATACGGATGAATCCCTCCAAGTAATAAGAAATCTAGTCAACGACAACAATTTAAAGCACTAAACTTTAAAAATAAGGAAAAAATTCGGTGTAAACCGTCTTCATCACGATTTGGACTCTACTTTTGACGAATCAAGCTCATGTTAGTAGCTTGGCTAGTTCTGAATCTATTTATATGTATATATAAATAGATTCAGAATATTTATAACTATATATTTATATAATTTATATAATATTGTTTATATATATATATATATATATATATATATATATATATATATATATATACATATATATTTAACAAAAAATGAGTAACTCTTCCAACATCGTACAACATGATTTGTAAATTTTTATTGGAACTGTGGTAGCCTCAGAAATAAAATTGAAGAAATTCAGTGTGTGTATAAAAATTAGACATTCTCATATTCATTGACTCTTGGCTGACTAAAAGTGACAACATTAACTTTCCTGGCTACTTAACCTATACAAAATACAGTACTCGTTGTATAGGTGGCGAAATTATCCTTATCATACGTAACAATCTGTGCTATAAAGAAATCGTGAGCATCACTTCTCCTGTGGATTCAAAAGAAATTTGTGGTATAACTTTTATTAATACAAATTTAATCTTTAATATACTTGTATGCTCTACAGCTCTGGTAATCACTTGAACCCAAAATAAATGGGATACAATTTTTTCTCATATCAACCAAAATTCAAAGACGCTATTTATAGGCAACTTCAATGCTTACAACAAAGACTGGAATTGCGTTCATACCGATGTAAACGGAGCTTGTTTATCAAAATCTATCGAATTTGTTAGTATATATCAGTGCCCTCCGGTGAATTTGGAAATTCAAAGTGATCAGTGATCCGTTGGGGGCAAAATGTAAGAAAATAAATAAATACAAGTAAAGTGTATTTAAATTTTCCTGCGTTGATTTATTGATGCGCAACGTTTCGCTGACAATATGCGTCAGCCTCATCAGGCTACAAAATTAAAATTAAAAACACACAATGAGTGATCTGGAAGGCTCAAACACAAAAATACAATAAATTTTTTTGTAAATTGTTACTGCAGGTACGCGAAAATTCGTAAGTTTGGTTGACTTACTCGTCACCTGTCGTGCTGTCGACTGACAATAAATTACAACCACAAGCCAGCGCTTATATAGGCGGAGCCGCAAAGGTAGACGGTAAAGGGCGATGAACTCGATCGGGACATTTAAACTTTCGTAGTAAAGGAAGGTATGCTCTATTAAAGGAAAGCACATCCTCCTTTCTATTGATGTTGTGTTTGTCGAGTTTTATATAAAGCATTTCGGAAATAATTCTTTTTTTATAATTGGATTCTTTGTCAAGGATTTTAAAGTTATCCCAATCGAATTCATGGTCAAAATTAATTTGGTGTGCACAAACAACGGAATCGGAGTCAACCAAACTTACGAATTTTCGCGTACCTGCGGTAACAATTTACAAAAAAATTTATTGTATTTTTGTGTTTGAGCCTTCCAGATCACTCATTGTGTGTTTTTAATTTTAATTTTGTAGCCTGATGAGGCTGACGCATATTGTCAGCGAAACGTTGCGCATCAATAAATCAACGCAGAAAAATTTAAATACACTTTACTTGTATTTATTTATTTTCTTACATTTCGCCCCCAACGGATCACTGATCACTTTGAATTTCCAAAATCTATCGAATTTTATAATTTGCAAATCCATAACACTTCAACCTGTTCTTAAGTGAATTCCTACAACAATAACAAATCTAACATCGATTTTATACTCACTTTTCTTAATTTCTCAGATTAAGTGAACTTTTCAGTAAATGACGAGACGTGTCGTACAGTTCATTTTTCTTTTTATATGGATATAAGCGTCGAAAAATGTGAAAACAAGAAAAAAACTTTGAAATTAGAATCTATAAAAACTAACTGAAATATATTGATTGAAAAAGTAGAAGAAACTTATTCGAAGTGTTTCACAACTTACTACGATGGACTATCCCCTAATGACAAGTATGATTTTTTCTTCCAAAATATCATTGTCACGCTTGTATTTTCTACCCCTCAATACAATGTTAATTATAAATTCGATTAAAGTAAAAAAAGTGGTCACAACCCAGTTAAGTGGTAGGACGAAGAGTGCAACAAAGTTCTTAGACTAAAAAAAGCAGCCTTAAAAAAATGGTAATACCCTGGTAAATTATTCCATCATATTGACTACAAAAAAACTTGTGCTGTTGCCAAAAAAACTGTCAAGCAAAAGAAAAAAGACTCTTTCAAACGATTTGCGGGCTCTATTAACTTTAAGAAATCCTACCTATGTATGAAATCAGTGTAAAATTTGTAAAAACAGTTGGGTCAAAATTAAACCTAAACACGTTCAATCTAACTTGAATCATCAGGATCTGGTCAACAAAGCTCTTCACAAGCTCACTCCTCTGGTTGATGACTCCTTTACTCCCTCACCCCCTTCTAACTGCCCTATAAATCAGTTTCTTTAAGCCCCTTTTACTTTTCTTGAGATCAATGTACCTGTCGAAACTAAAAAATTCCGATTTCGCTCCAGGTCTAAATGATATTGATTTTGAAGCTATTAAAAACCTACCAACAAAATTTAATCTCATTTTCTTAAATATATTTAACGAAATGTTTAGCAAAAATCAGGATCCTTTATCCTGGAAAAATTTATACGTTCACTTCATACCCAAACCTGATGGAGCCAGCCTCAGACCAATAGCATTAACGTCATGTTCATGTAAATTATTTAAAAGTTTTTTGAAATCGAGGCTTCAGTGGTCGGCAGAATACAATAAATTTATTCCTCCTTCAGAAAATGGCTTCCGCAAAGTGAAATTGTGTTAGACAATGAAACACAACTCGTATTAAAAGTTGAGGAGGCCTTTGTGAAAAAAAAAACAAGTTCTAGCTGTATTTCTAGATGTTACTGGAGTCTTTAGAAACATTAACATTGACACTCTTTGCAGTAAACTATCGAAATTGGGCTGTCCATCCAACCTAGTCTTTTTTATTATTTTATTACTAATGGAAGATATATTTGCTCTGAAGTCAATATGGATTCTCCCAGAACCTTGCACAAGGAACTTTCACAGGAAGGGATCCTTAGTCTTCTTCTGTACACTTTTGCTACAAAATATATAACTGGAAACCTACCTAAAAATGTCAAAATCTCCTAATTTGCGGAAGACTTGGCCATCTACATTAAATTTTTATCTGTTAAATGGGCCTTTGAAATCATGAGTAACTCAGTGGGAAGAATAAAAAATATTTTACTTAAAATTGATTACAGACTCTCTTTTCTGTTGCATATTGAAAAATTTAAAAAAAGTGCATTAAAGCTATCAATATTTTAAAACATCTCTGTAGACCTTCGTGGGGCCCAGACCCACAGACACTTTCTACTCTGTATAAAAGTGTTATCAGACCTATTATTAACTATAACAGTATTATTTTTCCTTATAGATCCCTGAATCTAATTATTTAAATAGAAAAAGTTCAGTATCAAGCTATTTGTATAGCTCTTGGCTATTGCATAATCACCCCAACCAATAACTTACAAGCTGAATCTTCTTTAACAAGCATCATGGATCACTCCATCCAGTTGGGCTGTCATTTTATAACAAAATCTTATTAATGTCAATCTCCGCTCACCCTTGCCTCATTAAAATGTCACAAAAATGTTTGGCAGAAAAACCAACTCTTTTTTAAATAAAGTTTTACAAATCTGTACCAAAAAATGTGACAACATTTTACACAACATTTTCAGTTTTAAGAATCCTTGCTTATATGAACATGATTATCCAACACTTATAACATCAACTGAGTTTAACTCAAGCTTTGGAAAAGTACTTGAAAATTCTGACCCCCCCAACGATCTGTTTTTAAAATTCTCTTCAAAAAACCAAGCCCTTAATATTTTTCGGTAGTAAGTCTAAAACGTACGTTGGTTCAGCCTGTATCTGTCCTAGTCTCAACCTAAAAACCAGTCAGAAACTCCACCCACAAATATCAATTTTCACTGCTAAGTGTATTGCTATTAAAAATGCCCTAGACATCGATCTCGAGCACTTAGATGAAAACAATTCCTTTTTTTACTCACTCTTTAAGTGCACTTTAAGCCTTATCCTCTACAAAATACAGCATTAAAACTAACCCCTAGATTCTTGAAATCGAAAATAAAGTTTTTCTATTTTATTAAAATTCAAACGGTGGCCAAATCCATTGCTTCTGGATTCCGTCTCATATTGGTATCTCTGGTAATGAATAGGCTGACCCAGCTGCCAAATCAGCTGGTCTATCTGAAAATGTGATTCATCCTTAGATCCCATTCTCAGACTTTTTTGAATTTTTTAAGAAAGAAGCCAAACTAAATACTTTTAATACTGTTCACTTTACAAGTAAAGTGTAATTATGACGAGGAGGAAGGCTGTAGAAGTGAGAAGGCTGTATATTCTAACGCGAGTTCACAACAGGGGATAAATAGACGACTCACACATTTGAAGCTCCTTATGTCCCATCGCGAGCATCTCACTTCGTTTGTCTTCCTCCTCTGACTGGTAAGCGTGGATTCGACTTCGTGTCTCTACCAGTCGATTGATTACCTTTTGCCTTCTGCTTACGTTTTTTTGTAGAGTCAAATTGTAATTCATCGCAGAAAGCTTATAATTTGAGTTATTGATTACTGATAATTTGCTCTCCTTCGAAATCGGCAACCTTTTGTTCTTGCAACGTGGTTTTTTTCCTCGTTGGTAGTTTGATTTTTTTGCTTTTTGCTTACTTCTCTCATTCCTTTTGTTTAAATCAGCCAGAAACTGACAATGTGTTAATTTGAATCAACCACTTGTAAATAGAGCATCTTTAATTAAACCTTTTAATTTGAAATTTAAGAATTAAAACAATTTTCTGTTATTCATTCGAAAACAACCTTAACCCAAGCTTAGTAAGTAATCTGATTTTTTCTTGTTTGTTTTTAATCTTCGAATTGACCTGGAAATTTTTGTTAAGAAAGATCCATTTTTTTTCTAACGGGCCTTTTTCGCATCGAGATTCGCTTCTACTCTCGTAAACTCACTATATAGTTTTTGAGTTGAGCATTTCGTTGCGCAATTTGTTTGTTTTCAACATTTTGGTAGCAGAGCTGGAAAATTTTGGGCGATTCCAGAAGTAAACATCAGGCCATTGTTCACGGCCGTATTCGGCTAAGGTCAAGGGCACTGACGTTTGTGTTACGTCTGGTCGTTCTGTTTGGCAACAACAGCAAGGAGAAAGGAAAGACGAGGCAAGTGACGTCATGGCTTTTGTTCGCTTCGTGGCTTCGTCTTTGTCGCCCCATTCATTATACATCGACAGCACTCGTCTCTTCTTCGGCACTTTTCTTGGAGCGCGGTCGACTGAGCGGGGGGCGAGGATCGCGCAGCTAACTCAAGGTACGGTACACTTGCTTATTGCTTTATCTCTCGCTCTCTCTTTCTTTCTCTTTCACTTCCAACATTATACGCGCGGCCCTTTGGATCCGAGGCAAACGCGAATAAGTTTAGAAATATCCTTATTGTTAGCGCTTTTTCTTTTCGTCGCCCCGTTTGTCCTTCTATTCTCGACGGCGTCCGCCTATTCTTCGGCCTTTGATCGCAGTCAAGCGAGCGGGGAGGAAGTCGATGGCTACAATAACTTATTCAAGTGATAGTGATAGATATTTCATAGCTTTGTTCTTGAATTTTAAAATAACTTGTTTCCTTTTCATTTTTTCGTTTGTTACTTCATTTTATAGTTTACGTCATTTGTTGTGTTAACGTGGTTTGTTAAAAAAAACACAACATGGATAAGCTACTAAATGCTCAACTAAAGCTTTAAAATGATATTAGGAATTTCTATGAAAACTCAACGGATAAAGTCGGTGAACAAAGGCAAACCCTTCTTAATTTTCAAACACTTCTAGGATTGTTAGAACTTTATTGAAGTCAATATCTCGATCATCACGATTCCTTACTAGAGTTTGAAAAAGAACTAAAAGGACACGATTACTTGTCGAAATATTACTATAAGGACGCTAAAGATGCTTATACTTATGCAAAGGTTAGGATATCGAAGAATATCAATAACCTCACACCTCCTGCCCCTCCTGCACCGAGGCCTAATCCCGTACAGAGTTTCGCCGGTGCGTCTGTTTCGTTATCAGCGCTCAAGTTGCCGACTTTTACGGGTAAACACGATGAGTGGGAGTCGTCCAAACGAAGGTTTTCTTCGATGGTAAGAAATAAGATTTCGCTATCAAACGTTGAAAAATTGCAACACCTTTTGAATGCCGTGCAAGGGCAAGCTGCTTTACGGCTTAAGGGTTTAGAAATAACCGAAGCAAATTTCGACGTTACTTGGGAGAAATTAACGCGTCGATACAATAATTCGCGTATCTGACTTTTTAATATTATAGAAAAATTAATTTAATTACCATCAGTTCGGCTTCGTAATGTTCAGGACCTTAATGATTTGGAAGACCGAATGGAAGAAGCAGTAAGAGCGTCAAGAGATTTAGAGTGTCCTATAAATCAAGTTGACTTTTGGATAGTCCACTGTATTATGAGAAAACTAAACCCTGTTTCTCGTGAAAGCTGAGAGCTTACTCGGGAAAATCGTGACGTTTTTGCTACGTACGATGAGTTAAGCACCTTTTTGAAGCGAAGAATTCAATCGCTTGAACAATCACGAATTTCAACCGATCATTCAGATATCCGATCGGCCAACTCTTCGCGTTCGAATTCAAATTTTGCAAAGAACACTGCTGTTCATTCTTCGCAATCAGTCGAGACTGCATCTTTTGTCTTGTGCTTTCTGTGTAGTGGCAATCATTGGATGCATAAATGTTACAAGTTCAAGAAAATTCCCCAATTGCAGCGATTACAGTTCTGCAAAAAAAAAGAACTTTGTCATAATTGCCTGCAGAATTCACACTTTGTAGATGAGTGTCCTGACGTTAAACGTTGTTTCACGTGTCAAAACAACCATCACACATTGCTGCACTATGACCGTTCGGGAACCAAGACTTTAAAGTCAAATCAGTCTCTCGCACCAAGCAAAAGTGTCAATACAAATTCTGTTGACCAAACTGATACTTCCCAAAGTGCCACGACAGCGCTATCAACCTCAACGGATCCTATATCGTTGCATTTTGTTTCAACAAAGCGTATAATTCTGTTGGCTACTGCACGTATCATTCTACATGATTCGAATGGAAATTCTATTATACTCCAGGCTTTAATCGACCCCGCGTCGGAGAGTTCATTCGTTTTATCTCGAGCTAGTCAACTTTCGTTAAATTATAAAAGAGTAGCACTTTCGATTGTAGGAATGGGTGATGTAGTAACGTCTAAGGCAAGGGCTGAAGTAATTATCGTGGCTTCATCAAACCATGATAATAAATGGAGTTTAAACTTTTCAGCTCTAGTTCTAGACGATCTCACTAGATATCTTCCAAATAGGGAATTCGAAGTTAGAGATTGGCCTCATTTGAAAGGACTACAATTCGCTGACCCACGATTCCATCAGCCTGATAAAATCGATTGTGTATTAGGTGCGGATGTATATGCGTCGATAATAAGAGACGGTATAAAGTGCGGGTTATTAGGAACTCCTGTAGCTCAGGAGTCTGCTTTCGGTTGATTACTCACGGGTGCAGTTAGCGCAGATAAAACCGGCAAAAAAGATCAGTCAATACAAGTTCTTCACACCTATACCGAGCCTTCCATTTAAAACATTCTAACTAAATTTTGGGAGGTAGAAGGAATTCCTCGTATGACGCTATTAACACCCGATGAACAGTTCTGCAAAGAGCATTTTTGCAAAACGCATTCTCGTGACGAAAACGGAAGATTTATAGTTCGGTTGCCCTTTTCTAAACGACCTGCATTCTTCGGCTCACGAGACATTGCGTATGCTTGTCTTATACGATCAGAATGTCGTTTACTGAAGAACGAGACCTTTATGTCAGCATACAATAATTTTATGCTTGATTATTTATATTTAAAGCATACGGATCTCGTCCCCTTAGATCATCGTCAGCGTGCCAGTTACTATCTGCCCCATCACGCTGTGGTCAAGGCGGGTGATGTAGAAGAAATTCGTGTGATCTTTAACGCGTCACAGGAAGACTCAAACGGACTCTCGTTAAATGATGCACTTCTAGCTGGGCCCAAACTTTAAACCGATATTTCGATAATTTTAACACTGTGGCGCTTTTACAGATACGCTTTTACAACAGATGTAAAGAAAATGTTCAGGTAGACCGGGGTGCATCCATGTGACACGGATTGGCAACGCATTCTTTGGCATCCTGATATTACGAAGCCAATTCAAGATTACAGAGCCACCACAGTAACTTACGGAATGGCGTGCGCTCCCTTTCTGGCGCTTAGGGTGATAAAACAATTGGCCGAAGAAGGAAAGGAGACCTACCCCGCTGTTGCCAATATCATTTGCAAAGAGCTTTATGTTGACGACTTTTTCACTGGAGTGGATGACGTTACTGAGTCCATAGTTCGACGAGATCAACTAATGGCTCTTTTTGGTTCAGCCGGCATGCAGCTGGGCAAATGGGCTACAAATGAGCCAAGAATTTTGGGAAGAATTTCATCAAAGACACCAGCAGAGGTTGATATCAAACTCGATGAGGTTGTATCGACTCTTGAATTGAAATGAAATCAAAAAACTGATTCTTTTTCGTTTTAATCAACGGTAAAGGCCGATTTAGCCTTTGTTACTAAGCGATCTATTTTGTCCAATATTGCACGCTTGTTTGACCCTTTAAGTTCGCTTGCTCCAATCATAATTACAGCTTAAGTGATTTTACAAGAACTTTTCTACTCAAGCTCGATTGGGATACCCGGTGACGGATCAGCTTCTTAATCGTTGGCTATGTTTCCACGGGGAACTGAGCAACATTTCAATGATTTCAGTCCCACGATGGTTGAGGGTAAAACCCGACGCAAGTTGGCACCTTCACGGCTTCGCAGATGCCTCAAAGCAAGCTTATGCAGTTGTCATCTTCGCTGTCACCCCAGGTAAAGAGTCAATGCTATTGCTGTCAAAGACTAAAGTATCACCGATCAGGGTAGAAACGTTGCCACGTCTAGAGCTTTGCGACGCAGTTCTACTAGCACGACTTACCAAGCATTTTTTAACCGAATCGAGTCGTCAACCAAAAAGCATACACTTTTGGACTGATTCACAGGTTGTCCTTGAGTGGCTCAAAAATCACCCTTCTCGCTGGCCGACGTTCATCGAAAACCGTACCAGCGAGATGTTGTCATCTTTTCCAGAGGTGACTTGGAGGCATGTCAGGTCAGCGCAAAACCCAGCAGATTGCGCAACTCGAGGACTAACTCCTGCAGAATTAAGGGCTCATTCTCTGTGGTGGCACGGACCGTCATGGCTCACCCTAAACAAATCTGCTTGGCCGCAAAGCAAGCAACCAGAGCAGGAAGTGCAAGCTTTTTTCTGTGAAGAAGAGAAGCTTGTGGTCACCGCTCGTTCTACCACGAGCTTTGTTTGTTTGTCTGTTGGGTCAAAAACTTCAAATTTTTTGAAAATACTTCGTAGCATGGCCTATATAGCTCGCTGGCGATTGAATATTAAGCGACAACCAACTGACAAGCAGCGAGGTCAATTAACAGTTGTTGAGTTGATTTTAGCACGTCTATTTTGTTTTAGAGCCATACAGCAAAGTCACTCTACAGAAGAGAAACGGACCTTGCTTGCTGGCAGCATACTTCATAAGCGCAGCTGTCTACGAAGGCTCAATCCTTTTATTTGCGAACAAGGGCTTTTAAGAGTTGGAGGGAGGCTTCATCACGCTCCGTTGTCCGAGGGTAAAAAGCACCCAATAATCCTGCCAGGAAGCTGCAAATTGGTCAAATGGTTGATACAGGAAACTCACATGTTCACGCTGCATGGAGGACCTCAGCTTATGATTTCCGTCCTCAACACTTCGTTTTGGATAACGCAAGGACTCCGCGCTGCTACCTCCGCATATCTACATTGTGTAACATGTACTCGTTATTCAGCAAAAGGCACCAAACAGATCATGGGCCAACTGCTTGCAGCAAGAGTGACACCTATACGACCTTTCGCCACTACTGGTCTCGATTATGCAGGGCCAGTACCTGTACTTTTTTCAAAGGGTCGTGGTACAAAATCAATGAAGGGCTACATAGCTGTTTTTATCTGCATGATAACCAGGGCTATAAACATCGAAATCGTGTCGGACTTATCATCAGAGACTTTTTTGGCAGCTCTCGCTCGTTTTTGCACTCGGCGAGGCACATGTTCAGTCATTTTTTCGCACAATGCGACTACATTCAAGGGCGCCTCATCTAAACTCAACAGGTTATTTCAGCAATCTTCAAATTTTACTGTTGAAGTCAACGGTCAACTCAGCACTTAAGGGATCAAGTGGTCTTTTATTCCACCTCGAGCCCCACATTTTGGAGGTCTCTGGGAGGCTGCTGTCCGAAGTTTTAAGCATCATTTTAGAAGAGTCGTTGGAGATGCGACCTTAACCTTCGAGGAGCTGTCTACGTTGGCAGCCAAGATTGAGGCTTGCCTCAATTCATGGGCACTGTCCCCTTTGGCTAGTGATCCCCTTGCTCCGACGGCACTGACACCGGCTCATTTTTTGACGAACTCGCCACTACTGTCTTACCCGGAGCCTTACTCGAATGACAATGCAGTACCAAAATATGTCAGTCGCTGGAGGTTGCTGAATCAGATGCGAAACTCCTTTTGGACATGTTGGAAGAAAGAGGTTGGTGACATCGTGCTGCTCAAAGACGAACTCAGCCCACCAAGCAAATGGCCACTTGGCCTTATAATCGACATTCATCCTGGGGACGATGGTCCTGTTCGCGTCGCCACAATTAAGACTGCCTCAGCAATCTTCAAGCGTCCAGTGGTCAAGCTTATCAAACTTCCAACGGAAGCTGATTTTAAAGATTGTCTATCAAGGGATAAGGAAATTGAGCTGCCAAGTGAAACTTAATCGTTGTATCAGCTACACCAACAGCCTATATTTATTTTTTTTTAGCATCGCGTTTAGCTTTCGTGAGTAAATTAGCTATATTCGATTTTTGTTTTTCTTTAAAAAATGTTTCTTTTCTTTTGATACCTTTGATAGGTTAATTAATTCTTATTTTTTAAACTACAGGTTTCTTTTTTGTTACATCAGCATTATTCAACTAGTGTTCAAAACTGAATATTGTTTCTTTATTATATTATTTTATACTTTTTTTTCTCACATTTAAAATTCGTAACATTAGTTAACTCATTCAAGCAGATAAAGAGTTGTAAAAGTAATTTTTTGTTTGTTTTTGTTTTTCCACTATGTAATGCTGGCTTATTCCTTAGAAGCCAGCCTAGGATTAGCTACAATTGTATACTAGGCTGTTCTATATCGCAATTTCAAAATTTATTAAAAAACTATATTTTTTTGGAATTGGTTGATGCTATATTGCGTCAAAGTGGGCGGTATGTTCACTTTACAAGTAAAGTGTAATTATGATAAGGAGGGAGGCTGTAGAAGTGAGATGGCTGTATATTCTAACGCGAGTTCACAACAGGGAATAAATAGACGACTCACACATTTGCAGCTTCTTATGTCCCTTTCTTACTTTCCTAAAAGCTAACTAATAGAAAAAACTGCGTGAGTCGTCCCTTCCATCGAGAACGACTCGGGGCGTGGGGGGTCTTTAGAGTGAACTATACTCGAGGTTCCACGGAGCCTCCAGTGGTCTCTCGGACTTCAGGGCACCGGTAGTGGAACAATTATGAGGGAAATAAGGCCAAGTCAAAGAAAATCCTTTCTTTCGACGACATCTTGACCAGAGCATCTCGTTTCGTTTGTCTTCCTCCTCTGACTAGTAAGCGTGGATTCGACTTCGTGTCTCTACCAGTCGATTGATTACCTTTTGCCTTCTGCTTACGTTTTTTTGTAGAGTTAAATTGTAATTCATCGCAGAAAGCTAATAATTTAAGTTATTGATTACTGCAAAATTTGCTCTCCTTCGAAATCGGCAACCTTTTGTTCTTGCAACGCGGTTTTTTTCCTCGTTGGTAGTTTGATTTTTTTGCTTTTTGCTTACTTCTCTCATTCCTTTTGTTTCAATCAGCCAGAAACTGACAATGTGTTAATTTGAATCAACCACTTGTAAATAGAGCATCTTTAATTAAACCTTTTAATTTGAAATTTAAGAATTAAAACGATTTTCTGTTATTCATTTGAAACAACCTTAACCCAAGCTTAGTAAGTAATCTGATTTTTTTTTGTTTGTTTTTAATCTTCGAATCGACCTGGAAATTTTTGTTAAGAAACATCCATTTTTTTTCTAACGGGCCTTTTTCGCATCGAGATTCGCTCCTACTCTCGTTAACTTACGCTATAGTTTTCGAGTTGAGCATTTCGTAGCGCAATTTGTTGGTTTTTAACAAATACGATCTCCAACCCTTCCCTTACTACTGGCAAATACTACTTTGAAAACTACTTCAAAAAGAGAAATAAATCATGGTTTTATTGTTTCAATCTCTGCAGAAAAATAACAGTTACCATAAATCGTATACGTTGCAACCACTATAACTTAGCTGCCTCACTTACTAGAGTTAATATTCTAAATGATCCCAAGTGCGCTTGTGGAGCTGAACAAGAGGACATAAACCACATGATATGGAAGTGTCCTTTATATAATACGCAAAGATAGGAAATAATCCGCAAAATCAGAATAATAAAATTCTACGCACCACTGAACATCGAAATCATTGTAACGGAACCTAGAATAGATGCCTGTCTGTGCGTATGTTCCTTTTTTAATACTTGCAACGTCAATATTTAGCCAAGTGCTACTCCACTCATGTGTTTTTTATATAGCAAAATAGTGTATAAATTTATGTTCAAGATGTGTAAATTAAATTTATCATTTTGTATATTTTACAAATCTTGTATTTTTTAGCCTGTTGAACTTCGGTCTTAATTGCTCAAAAAAAAAAAAAAGGAAAGAAATCAAGATCTTTAAAAATATTAAGATAAATCTAACAACGATGATAGGCCTGAGATAGCTGAAATGGATTTCTTAATAGTAACTAGTTTTTCTGATAAAGATAAACCGTATTCTGAAAATTGAGACACATAAACCGAAATGGACACCTGCGATTTCAATAATTTTGAGAGTTCTGTATTAGATGCAAAAATTTAGGATATATTAAGACGTACACCAAGTTTTAAGCCCCTATATGTAAAAGATGAGATTTTAAGAAATTATATGACCCGTGAAAAATTATTAATTATACCTCGCATTGAGAGCAATATACTTTTAAATTTAAGTACATCAACGCACTTGTGTTTGTGCAAAAAAAGACAATCTAAAGCACCAGACTTGAAACAAGTAATAGAAAAAACCCTTGATTACTTTTATGGAAACATTAACAAAAATTCAAGCTACAATAAAAAAAGTTTAATAAATTAAAGTATATAACGCTATATAATAATATTTTTCAACTAATATCCTGTATCCTAATTACTGGATACAAGACATGTTACAGGAAAGTGTAATAAACTTTTAGTGTCAGTAGCAGAAGAGCTGACAATTGTCAGAACGTTGATGAAGCTAAGTTTATAAACGATGTTAGTACTACCAGATATCGCCTGACTTACAAAATAGGCATCACAGTTAATTTAAGTTGCAAAGACTGTTTGAATTAAAAGGTGCACTGGACTTTGAGTAGTTAAAATAAGAAAAACAATAAGAATTTGCCACATGTCTATCATACCTTATGAAGGATGTTATATACTGTTAATCGTTATTAGCAAAACATCAACGAATTTAATATCTTTATTAGGTCTTGCGGAAGCTTTTGAATTACTCATTTAAATATTATTAAGAAGAAATCTTAAGACTTCCCAGTCAACAAGAAGGGTATATCTTACAGACAAATTAGGACCTAGGTTGAAAACAGAAATGTTATTCACAACATTTAATATGACATCGATACAAATCACTGTCCGTTACAGTAAGGTTAATTTTCTGAAAATTCTAGAACGTAATAAAACAGTTGAAACTTTACATAACATTACTGTTGAAGGACATAAGAAAATATACCAAACTTTTCCGAACGTGCAAGAACGGTTACATTGGACAGGATTAAGGAATCATATTCTTATTAACGTCCAATAATGCAGTACATGTCAAGAAAAAAAGATTAAAGAGATAAAAACGAGAGAATCCCTAGTACTTACAGATGCAGCCATTGAAGTTTTGGATAAAGTTTCTATTGATGACATCGTCAAATTTAGAATAACTTTAAATAATTTTTGCCATTTGTTAACCATACAGTGTAACTTGACTTATTAAATCATATTAGTCCCTGTAACAAATCCAAAGTTAAGTATGCCTACCAACGCACTTGTCTAAAATCAAATTTTGGTTTACGGTGTTTATGGAGCAATTTTATTAGATAGACATGCTACAGTTATGTCTTATTTATTGAAACAACTTATAAGAACCTTGAGGACCAGTTATTCAACCACATTGGCATATTATCCTCGAATGAATGCATTACTAGAGTAAAGTCATACTGCGTTAGCTGACTTTATGAGAACTTACTCTGAAACTTATGATGATTGGAGCAGTTTGGCCCAATTTACAGCTTGTACGTACAACACAAGTGTACATGCAGCAACAAATTTCACGCTCTATTAACTAGTATTTGGAAGAGCAGTAGGGTTGCCCTTGAAAATACCTAAAATCAAAAGGTTACGAACCTGTTCATTATATTTACAAAATCATATTAGGATACTTTAAGACATGCAAATTGTGGTAGAAAATCACCAAATAAAAATGATAATTTAAGTAAAAACAAAATACGATAAAAAATTGAAGCCTCGGAATATTAAGCTAGGGGATTACGTTTAGGTAATAGAACCAGTACATTTCCATAAATTCTTAGAGAATAATAATATGTTACTTGAAAAAAACATTAGTGAAATCATAAGAAAACATACGTATAAATTAGGACTTCTTTCCAATAATAGTATCCTTGTAAAAGTTATATTATACATGTCTTCCAGAGAAAAAGATACAACGATACGGATTATCCTGGCGATGTTTACAACAATAGTGCTAAAAAGTTACGTGGATTGAAGATATTCTGATCATGGCAACTATAGCATAAGACCACTAAAAATAAATCTTGTAATATACTATGAACGAATCCGTATTACAAAAATAAGAAGAGCTAATTGGAAGATAGTAATATGCTTGGATAACAACCAATTTATATTGCAACACACTTCTACATAAGAATTACATAATACCTTTTGGTGAAATTTAATTGTTTGGATTAATTTCATTTTATTTATAATTATAGTTTTATAACATTTTATTTTATTTTTAATATAAAATAAAAATAAAAAAAAATTTTAACATTTAATGGTATTAAGAATATAGAATATGCAAAGTTGTAAGAAATGTAATAAAGCCCTTCCAACTTGAAAGGGACGGAATATAAAATAAATAAAAAAAAATAATGAAAAATAAACAATATCTTTTGATATTATATTGTACAGTTGGATTATTTAAATTATCCTTACTATATGAAAATACATTTCTTTCAGTTAAGGATAATGCAAATAAAAATCTTACAGCAGCACTATTAAACATTATAAATATGGTGGAAACCCATGCGGGAGATAACATTATTGCACGTTTTAGCATACAGACAGAAAGACTGATACCTCTTGGAATCATTAGAAGTATTGCTAAAATACTTTTTGGCTTAGTTCGAGAAAATAATATCAACGTTATAAACACTAATATTAACATTTTCATCATATCATTTGTTCCTATGAAAATCTGATTGACATCTTGCATAATCTGCAAAGAGGTAAAGCGCATCCAAAGTTATTTTCTCCAAAAATATTTACAACCGTAGCCCAGAATGTAAAAAACCTAGCAGGGAACGTTGAATCTGTAGTACCAAAAAGTGTCTTATTTTTATAAAATAAGCACTTGAAGTTAATTTAATTTTGTGTATCATGATAATAAAAACATTATTATATTACGGTTGTTATTCATAGAACAAACCATTTTTAATCATTTCACTTGATATCCAGTATGATACTTCAACCTGGAAAAAATAGGTCCACCCACATAAATCCATTATACCCTTACTTAGTTGTAGCAGCAGACCATAATTTATATTCACGATTAAACGAAGTAACATTTAATCATCATGATGAGCAGTACGTGGTTATACATGCTTAGCTCTGAAAGTTTCAAAAGAATCCTATTCTATAAACAAATGTAAAATTCATATGCTGTTACGATCTTGAACAGAAGTATTTGAATACTGAAAAATTATATTTACACTAAAAATAAAAAGTCAATGAATTTACTTACTAGCTTATGTTTCATGGTTATTTTCACCACCTTGTGAAGAACAGCTAAGCATTGTCTGCCCTGATAAAATGGATTGACAAAAAATAGTAAGAAGTACAAGTCTTTTACAAAAAATGCGAAGTTAACGGTAAGAATACACGAATTAACTTTAAGTTGTGAGCATTCAATCATTACTCAAGTACAACATACCTATTAGGTAGAAGTTAACTTGAACTTAACGGTATTAAATAAAACGTAGGAGACAAATGCCTTTCAAGAAGCTATAAAATCGATTTTAAAACTTAATTTTAATAAACAAGTATGGACAGAAAAAGAAATATTGGTCCAAAGTATAATTAATCAAATGGAGAAAAAACAAACCCAAAAGTTGAAAGAGAAACAAATTTCTCTTTTAACTTTAAAACATAGTTTAAATACAATAATTATTACATACATTTTTCTGAGGCAAGTGATTTCATAGTCTTCTTAAAACAATTTTTTGCTTTGCTGATACGTATTGCAACTATAATTATGATAATCATAGCTTTTACTACATTAAGTCTTCCAATTGATATTCGTAGATACATACATTACATAATACTTTTCTCTTACTTGCACTGTATTGTTGACTTTTACCGTTAAAATTTGTAACGGGTGATGTATAGTTCTAGATTTTGCATATTAAAAAAAAACAACTTGAGTCTTTGAGATTAAAGCGCATGTGATATTTTTTACCGCTGCATGTTACTCTATTGTTGAGAGTCTCTAATATAAAGTTTAGCAAGGATTAGTACTTATTTCGTTGTGTTGTTAATCCACATACATTTTAACCTAGTACAATAAGCAATAAAATAAGTAATTGCGGTCACCCAGTTTCTCCTAAGCATTATTCAACAGTCTCACAAACACAATTTCATTTTTGTAATCAGATTTCACACATATGCTGCAAATAATCATAATTATTAACAGCATAAAATAAACTAGAACAGTACTCGTACATATGCATGTATCAATTAATTATTATCATAATACCCATTATATTAACGCTTACAAAATAACAATCACAATGGACAAACAAAACCCTTATGTAGTCAAAGCAATAGCTGATGATCTCTGGCTTAACATACTATTGCAGGAAAATTAAAGTCAACTTATGCTAAACGAAATACTCAAGAATTTTGGAAGAGTACAGTCTATATAACAGAAACTCTGTAGTATGAATTATTTGAGTTATCAGGTCGTTTTTCGTTTACTATCGGAGGCAGAAAGTGCGACTCACAGTTTCAGGGTAGCACCAACAGTACATAAGCTATTTGATTCATTACACTGTACATCGTAAAGAATCAAGCAGTCTTAATGGCACCCATGTCCTTGATAAATAAGAAATAAATCAAGATTATAATTCATCAGTTAATGGGTGCTCGTTGGATAAAATGATTGAAGGGGCGATCAATAAACATCAAAGGGAGACATATTTTAAAAAGAATTGTCATGCATCGTACTGTACATCAGGTACGATGCTGAATATTACTAACCCTTTGCTTGAACTGAACCAATACTATGATTTGTAAAAGCCAGTCGTACAAGAACTAAAATAAGCGTCCTTATAGAAAAATCCTATAATACTAACGATATTGATGAATTTTTCCAACACAAGTATTAACTTTTTTTCTATTTTTCTAATAAACTGCAAATATAAAAAGATGTTATTCCAGTTCATATTACATACAAAACTGCTGAGTGGGGTGAAGATATACGCCGTACACTAGTATTTTGTATAATCCAAGAAATGTAAAAGTTGAACGTACAAGAAACAAAAACACAACTAATGAATATAATGCTTCTAAAGACCGTGTCCTACTCTAGTGGAAAGTAGTATCTGAGGTACCAGTCATAATTAATCTGGATAAGTACACTCGATTGTTAATGACGAGTGAACCTCGTAGCCATCTAAGCTACTACCTACCAAACATTAATGGACGATTATTGTATCTTAGTTTCGCTACTAGAATGAACAGCAAGAGCCTTCAAAAGACTTAAAATGTACGAGGCAAAATCTTTATGAAAAAAAAAAAAAAACAAAACCGTGAAACAATAACACAATTACCATATGAGAGTATAATAATCAAAAGTGACCTGGAAAAGCCCAGTCTGCAAATAAATTTAAGAAATACTTGCCCATCACGTCAAAAAATATGTCGGCCTTGTAAAGTACGACTAGCACTCTAAGCTATCCCTTAAATCAGGCGTAACAAAAAACCTTGATGCCCTGAACAGATTGATTATTCATAAAAAAACGCAAGGACGCAGGAGAAAAAAAAACATTATTGAAAAACAGAAAAAAAAATTTTTGAATACATATATATATATCGGACAATTTGATGTGTACATATATATTAGGGTGTCCCTTATTTACCAACATCTTTTTTTTGCTGTGCCGCCCCCTAAGAACCTTCTATTTGGTAAAAAATGACCCCTAAATATTTTCATACTTAAAAAAAAAATTTTACCGTGCTTACTTTGAAATAATGGTTGTTAGCTCATGTATGCGTATTATGCTTGATATAATACACTTTCTCAAATGAGTTTGCTTAAAGTTGACCTTTAAAAATTTAGAAGACAAACATTTTTTATGTAAAATTTGTCATAGAATCTGAACTTTCACTTATTTTTAACCGTAGAGTGCACCAAATAGTGTAAAAAGGTCTTTTACGTCGTAAACGGCCTTTTTTAAACGATTTTTTGTATAAAAAAGCTCTGTAAGCTCGTTTTTACTCTCGTAGATAAACGAAAATAGGATTCTTCAGGTAAAATTAATTATAGCTCTCAAATTTTCACTTTTTTTCAACCTTTATTCACATTAAATAGCGTGACAAGGTCTTTGATTTTGATAAACGGACGTTTTGCAATGATTTTTCGCAATGAAGCTCGATAAAATTTTCGTAACTTAATAAAAGCAGCAAATTTACGGTAAAATTTAACGTAAAATCTGATTGTTTACTTATTTCTAACCTACAGTTTGAAAACATAGTGTTATAAGGTATTCAACGGCCATTCCCGGCCAGTTCACAATGATTTTGCAAAGAAAAGTGATTTGTAATAGCTGGCAAGCTCAAAAACGGATGATAAGTAGTATACGTTGCTTGTTATTTACAGGTGAAATATTTGTTTATGTTAGAAAAAAATTTAATTCTTGAAAAATAGAAGATTAATTGTAACTATGATCTTCGCATTAGTACCAACGATTTTTACTGATATCGTATTTTTTACCTTTTAATGAAAATAAAAAAAGAAAGCAACTCGTAAATTTTTTACGATTTCTAAACCTTTTAAATAATCAACGTTTATCGACCAAGTTTTACAGCCAGTTTTCAAAAAATTTCTATTTATATTAAATCTATCAAAAAAACGTAATAATTGCTGAATAATAAAGTAGTCTAATTCAACATTTTTTAAATTTTCTAAATCTATATCAGAATGGATTACATATTTTTTCGAAATAAAATCATCATTACCTACATCTTTTTTTAAAGCCAAAATCATTCAAACTTTTATTTCAAAGTATATATCCTTATCGAAAAATGAAATAGCACTTGCTTCTGTAGATAGGTATCATAAGTGCCTCGTGATTTTTTGTGAGGGAGCATTGGATACCAAAACATCAACTGCTGCATAATTATAGAGCTTTTTAATGAAATTCAAATTATTTTTTAGAGCTTGCACCGCATTTGGAGCTAAAAACCAGGCTTTTACATAGATGAAAACAATAAATATAGAGACATTATATAATTTTTTAATTCGGAAGCATTGACTACGAAGGTTTTACGAAATAAGAATATTTTTATCGAGTAAATCGCTTTTGACATCTACCTAGCATGATGGTATGCTTCTGGTTTACGAATTTTGAATGATTGAGGTTCTCCTTAGAAGATTAAACATAGTTCAAGCAGCTTCTTATAATCATCTCTAGGTTGATGCTTTAAAGAAAGATAATTATTTAATTTTTTTGTAAAAGTAATGATGAATCTTTGAGTTCATCAGTAATATCATATTTTGTTAGATTTTAATCGTGCCACTGATCATAATATCTTTTAAATAATGGAACATCTGGACCTTTAGTACTAGGCAATTTTAGTTAAAAGACCGATGCCAAGATGACTTTGTTAATATGGTGTCGACAAGGTAGATACAACAAATTTCTGTCAAGAAAATGCTCAAGAATAATTGCAGTGCCATTTACATTACCCAATTTTGCATTCGTGGTATCGCAGCATAAAGTCTTCACTTTGTCTAATAGACCCCAATCATTCAAAGCTTCATAAATATCATTAGAATCTTTTCTATCAGGAAGTGCTGGTATATTCAAAATCTTTTTTAATACACCATTTGTAACGAGAATAGGTAGGCAGTCAACTTTTTTATGAGTCCAAGCGTCAGGTATTATTTTTCCATCCCAGTGAATATCAGCTGCTTGTAAATTTGAATCGAATGCGACTTTTAACTTCTTTGCCTTCTTTTGCCTAACATCGAGTACAGCTCGAATAAATAAGATTTTATTCAAAATTAGAGTTTGAGTATCAATGCCCAAAGTAATAGGAATTATTTCAATTAATAAAACAAAATATCTGTACGATATTCTACAAGCATCCAAAACGGCTATAATATTTTCTGTCATTATGCCAATACTACCTCGAACACCTTATTTTTCGTAATAACGACCTTTTGAGATCAATTTTGAAGCAGTGTTTTCTTGTGAATTTGGTTCACTTGATGAATCTAACGAAGATTGTTGAAAGCTCTCAACTAGTTCATCTGATTCTAAAAATATTGATAAATCATTGTATTAGCTTTCACATAGGGATTTCAAGTTATATGTAATTCAAGTTGATAATATGTGATGTCAATGTATATCATTTAATTTTCAAATTTAGTATATAATTCAAGCCTTGAATAATGTAAGTAATAATGATACTTTCAAATATTTAAAATTGTATTAGCTTTTTGAATTTGAAAGATTCATTAGCTTTCAATTTTTGTTTGAATCACAAGTTGAAAAAAAAAACAAATACTTGAGTAATAAATCCTTAAAAACCAAAATACTACAAAAATATTGAAAAAAAAAATGTTATCAAAAAATATCTTGCCATGTTCATTGGTCATCTTATCAAGAATCAATGTTAAGGAACTACCGTCAGATTTAAGTTTGTTTGCTGTAAACCAGAAAGCATATTACTATTAGGCATTTTATCAAAAGGCAGTTTAAGACTAGGAGAGATTACATTGTTCACAATATGTGAAAAGTAATGTTATTTTAAATGAAATTGAAATAATTAACTAAATAAATTCATTTTAAAACCTCAGTGTACCCGTAACTGTGTTTAAACTTATATCATGAATAAAATCTCTTATGTATAATTTTGGTTCTATTGATCTTTAATCTTAGAGAAATGCTTTCTGCTTATCACTTATATTATCTAAAACATTTCCATGGGCTACATTGAATAACATGTCTAATTTCATAGTAAAATTATTTTCATGAACTAAACTGCTTGGTGCTTTCATATTTTTTTGAATCTTTTTATACTCTTCACTTAAATTGCTTAACTTCTTACAGCATCTGTCAAGCTTCTGGGTTAGAATATCAGCTTTCTCCCAAAAAATCAGAGCTTCTTTGACTGCTAAAGCTACACTATCCTTTATGGTTAAATTTACATGCCTTGTACTGAAGAAAAAGACCTTTAATAATTGCCTATTTGTTGGTAGCTTATTGCCAATAATTTGTGGCATAGCATTAACAATCAAAAAAATATTATTCAATCTGCTAGTGAAAGACATTTTAAATATTTTTATGAAATGACCTGAAAATTATTTTTTATAAATTTGTTATAAATAAATCAGATATTAAAATTATATAAAACTCTCATTTTTCAAAAATAGAGTCAATGATATATTCATTGATAAAATGAATAAAAATATAATAAAAAGTATATAATATACCTTTATAGTGAAAAATTAGAAGTAATTATCATATTATCATCCAAATACTACGGCTTTCAATTTTAAAATTGATACTTGGTACATACATTTTTTAGTATTTTAGAAATTATTTCAAAATTTCAAACAAGCTTTCATGACATTACATTAGTAATGTCATAAAGATACTCTATGGGTAATGTAATAGTTGAGCCTAGGGATCCAATCACGAAAAAAAATCAGACAACAAGTGATCCTTTGACCAGGGATGTTAGGCTGCGATTACATGAGCCAGGCCAGGAATAGAATAGAGCATAGAATGCGATTGGTTCATTCCGTTCAGACAACAAATCACGTTCTATGATTTAATCTATTCCTAGCCCATGTGATCGCGGCCTTAATGTAAGTTTGGTTTTGGAAGTCGTATAATTTTTGTAAGTTATACAAGTTAGCCTCATACAAATAGAAAAGTGAGAGATTAGTAGTAGTAACTTCCGTGTATTTATTTTCTGACAAGGTTTACTAGGCTAAATTATATAACTTGTATAACTTGTATTACTTGTATAACTTCTAAAATTAAAACTCTACTTACATTAACATCCCTGCCTTTGACACGTGATTTAATACACAAGCAAAGCCATACAACACACAAGCTCCTTACATTATTTTAGATAAACCGAACGAAATTTTGCAAGTGCATCAGATTTATTTTAAAATGAAAAAAAAAAAGTAAATTAATACCAGACACCATCTTTAACAACTTACTTCGATTACTTGGGGCGTCACCGTCTCGCATCTTTGCCGGGATATAAAGAGAGGATAGAAAAAATTTAACATTAAATTTAGATCAAAATATGAGAAAATTGGAATAAATGTATTAATTTTAATTTTTTGTTGAGCTTGCCAGCTCTTACAAATCCCTTTTCTCTGCAAAATCATTGTAAACTGGCCGGTAATGGCCGTTGAAGACTTTTTAACACTATGTATTCAAACTGTAGGTTAGAAATAAGTGAAAAATCAGATTTTACGTTAAATTTAACTGTCAATTCGCTGCTTTTATTTAGTTACAAAAATTTTATCGAGCTTTATTGCGAAAAATCATTGCAAAACGGCCGTTTATCAAAATCAAAGACCTTGTCACGCTATTTGTTGTAAATAAAGGTTTAAAATAAATGAAAATTTAAGAACTATCGTAAATTTTACTGAAAGAATACTATTTTCGTTTATTTACGAGAGTGAAAACGAGCTCACAGGGCTCTTATATACAAAAAATCGTTTCAAAAAGGCCGTTTACTGACGTAAAAGACCTTTTACGCTATCTGTTGTACTCTTAGGTTCAAAATTAGTAAAAATTTAAATTCCACGACAAATTATACATGAAAAATGTTTGTCTTCCGAATTGTTAAAGGTCAACTTTAAGCAAACTTATTTGAGAAAGTGTATTATATAAAGCATAATACGCATACATAAACTAAAATTTGTTATTTCAAAATAAGCACGGTTAACTATTTTTTTTTAAATCTGAAGAAAGTCACGGGTCATATTTTTACTGAATAAAAGGTTTTTAAGGGGTGGCATGGCAAAAAAAAGATATTAGTTAATAAGAGATACCCTAATATATTTATATACATATTGGACAAAACGCGTTAACTGGATCACCAGTGCCCTTAAAATTTTGTTTATTATCGTTAAATATATCTACATCTATATATATATATATATATATATTGTATATTTGTGTATATATGCTGGGCTTTTCTCGAGGCTCAAAAAGCTTCGAAAGCCTCGAATGGAAGAACCCAGGGCAAATTCGGGCTGCTGCCGAATGAAAGAAAGTGGAAATTTGTTGTCTAATTTTCTGGAATAAATTCGAGCTCCTACAAGGGGTAGTGAAAGGATTTACATAATGGTTTCACTTTAAACAACCAACAATTATATTTACCAAAGAGAAAGAGATTAACAATAATTTTTTAGATAATGGAAAATCGCAATGCTATCAAAGAATATTCAAAATTCAGACTAGATCAGCTTTACAAAGCGAGCTGTCTACGCTTTAAATTTGTCTGCCGATACGACGAATAGCGAGTCAATGGTGCAGATTAAATTGACAACGCTTCAACAAAATCACTGCCTCGACACGACGATTAGCTAGCCGTTCGTGCAGTTCTTATCTATTTTAATGCTGACTCTATTGCTTAGGCCTTTAAAAGATAAAAAATACTAAAATTTACAAATCCAGCGTGGAGTAGTAAATCTCTGTGGTGTTGCTGCTGCTTGGGAATATCTTTAGCCCGAAAAACGACTTTGCTGCGTTATACTGCTTGCTCGAGTATAGTTGCTGTTGCGTAGGTACGTCTACTTCGCTCGAAGTCTGGACGGGAAGAGTGCCGCAAGCGTGCTGCCCGAGCCAGACCTACTCGCGGCAAGCCTCATCAAATGTTTTATACAATACGCGGGAAAAAAGAACAGACACACTCGCACAAGTGTATTAAATATGCACTCCTTGCGGAAGTGTGACCCCTTACCTCTCGTACAGCAAAATCCGCGAGTTAAATTAAAGAAAAACTCGCAGCAACAGCGCAAAGACACTCAGCAGCGATACTTGAATTCATAAATGCATATGTATATACATATATGCATACATATAAATACATACATATACACATTGGTTTTTATTATGCTTATGAATAAATTAAAGATTATTACCAATAAATTTTTACTTGTAAGTTTAAAAAAAATGGATATAATGTGAACATTTTGTTTTTGATTTTATATTTTTTAACAGTATTCTCTTTACCATGGTGCACTTCTTACATTAATTTAGATTGCTGATGTATATACCCATTAAAGACAGTAATATTTTTAAGAAGGTAATGCTGTTAAGTAAAGACTTGCGACAATCAGAGAATTTTCATTCCACTCTATTTAATATCGTTTTCATTCCCTTTTTCAATGATAAGATCTTAAGACTCTTAAAAGTTATTCTTAACGAAAGTTGTGACCTATCAAAGTTGACTGTGTACTTTCTGGCTTTTGAAAATGTCAATCGATAACCAAAGTGAGCAACTTAGCTTGAACATATAAAGTCAGCAAGTACCGGCCCATAGCATGTAAGACATACGAGTTTTAACTTAGGCTCCTTGCAAGGTGCATTTCTTCGTCTGGCGTTCCAGTTAGTAGCTTACCACCGCTCATTGAGTGTGATTTGTATTTTAATGATTGAATCCTCAGATATGATATTCAAATGTCAAGAGACATACTGCAATTACAATGATAATATTAATATTAGTATAACGAAATTTAAAAAAGAGCCTTATTACATAAATTAATAATATCAAAAAAAAGTGCGATATCAAACAGTTATACAGAGTGAAAGTGGAGAAGTTATAACCTGATTGCACGTCATAAGTTAAAATTACATCTTTCTTGGAATCATGAGTTGATTAGTGGCATGAAAGGCAGAGACCCAAAAGGAAAGAATAAAGGTGAAGGTGTTATAATATACACGTTTCACAAACGTGACATCTTGTCTCTTTTCTTTCCTATAAGCTGGTAAGTTATTAAACTTTCTTCTGATCCTGTGGACTGTGAAGGAGCGTAGGGCTACTTTCTAAAATTTTTTTTTTGAAAACTATGAGTACAGTGTAATGAAAGTAAAAGTTGTTCAACATTTTACATTATCAACTTACCAAATTGTTTATATTATGATTTTTAAAAGAAATTTACAAGAACTCTGAAAATAACCTTTGATTGATAGAATTAAACAATATACATAGACATCTTTATACGAACTAAGATTTTTTTTTTATTTTAACGATAACTAACTGCACGTAAATTACGCAATAAGCTGTAGATACAGTATTATTAAATTTTAAAAAAGTGGTATAATAAAAAGATTGACTTTCATTACTATTGAATAGTTGCAACAGACGTAAAAATTTACTTATCATAATTTTTTAGAATTTAAGAATCTGACGCAACAAGTAATAAGTGTAAACAACTTCTTTGATTTAAAGATTAATAATAATGACACAATGATTTTTTTCTCAAATAGTCTTACAAATAAAAAACAATACATCTTACACCAAATTTTTTTAAGTAAAATTAGATTGACTTAGTTTAATAGTGGCTGGCCTTACATAGTCCTTAAGTCAACAAATCGTTTCCAGAAATGGTAGTAAAAATGTATTTGTTAGCTAGGTAGTTTGAGCTCAAGCGGCCCTTAACAAAAACGATGAGATTGATGAATGAGTATGGAACGTAATCACTTATAATGGTCCTTTGTAGTAAAATTTCCAGCTATTCTTTATTATTATTCTTGATGATGGAGAGCCAGCTGCGGGTAGCTTAACTCTTATCCTTCGAGTCTCTGTGTATGGACACCGTCCTAGAGGGAGGTACACCGCTGACTAGAGAATATATCGTCTTCACGTCATTCCCCAGATAAGCAACTGTTCATCGTTTGTCGGGAAAGTGGACCTAGAGAACACCTTCTCTGTAGGTATGCTGTTGGGATGACAACTAAGAAGGAGGCCGTTATGGCTGCCCGTATTGTTCAGCGCTGTCTTCCCTGGCTTGCATTTGAAGTAGAAGATTCTATGATGGCTCCAGGCTAGATGGTTGAACAACCACAACACTCTTAAGTGTTGAAGCAGGATGAACTCTGGCTAGACACGTCTCCTGCTATTCTCCCCAGGGACGTTGCAGTTCCGAACGCCTATTTTTCCGCGGCAGTCAGTTATCTTGGCGATCTGGGGTAAAAACCGATTTATTTCGCTTGTCCATGAAAGAAAAGTGTCATCCGTAGCCAGGATGCCCAGCTCCACGACTTTCAACCCTGTTCTTGGTGCACAGTCAATGAGTGACTACTATATTTAACAACTTAATTGGGCATTTTATAACCACTCTTTACTATCTTTGATTTCGGGTGGCTTCAATTTTACCTCGACACCACCAAACGGATCCTACTGAACTAAAGCGCAAAGCTAGCTGATTTCAGCAAAACTTTGAGCTTATTTATCGCTACTATCATTAACTTTTTCAAGAAAAAAACTATGCGAAAACCATCTCGGAATCATCAAAAATCAAAATGCGAGATTTCAGCAGTCTGCTTAATAGTTTTGGCGACTTTGCTATATATATAAGTATGATTTACAAATAAAATATAGTTTAAGTAAACTTATTTGGATGGTAACAAAAAAAACTTAGATTTTTAAATAATACTGTAAAGTGACACAAATTTATGGCAAGTTGAAAATTTTTAAAATACACTTGTAGTAAGGGAGTAAGTGAATAAATAAGTTCATAAAATTTATAACATACGATTAAAACATATGTGATTTTTTATCTAAATATAATAACTTTCTTAATAGAATTGCAATTGATAGGAAACAAAGCTGTAATTTTACCAATTTCAATTATTTAAACTTATATCTTAAAAAATAAGCAACGCAATTTTTAATCTTTTTCTTTATCATAAGAATAACTAAGAGTTATTTCTGCATAAAACACAGAAATTCCAGAAGACGTTTTAAACTCAATTATGAAGAAGATAAAAAGTTTCAAACACCTAACTAATCACAAGTTGCCTCGATTTTTAGGTTCTGGATCGTCTGTTAAGTCACGTTTATGCATTTGAGAGTTAAATAATTTAAGATATTCTTTTACGATTTGAAAATTGATTGCATTTATACCTTTAATACAGAAATATTATTAAATAAAACAAATCGCGTTAATTCCAGAAATTTCCATTTTGTTCCGTTTCCAGGTTATGTGTCTAACAATCAAAAAAATTCTTTCTGGTGCTTCATTAGAATCTGGAGAAGATAAAATTGCTTGAATTAAAATTTTTAAATTCGGGAAGTTGCAATTTTTATTTTCTAAGCGTAAATTAATAATTTTTTTCGAAAACTCATCTTTTTCATTACTGCACAAAGTTAAGTCTTTCAAATCCAAACCCAATTGTAGCTACAAAATTTCTTTCTCTAATAATTTAAAATTAATAGCTGAAAACGAAAAACAAATCTGAAAGTCGTCAATTTAGTTAGAATTCTAACACTTAAATTTACTATTCAAGGGATTTGTAGTTTCAAGACAATTAAGTGTTCGAAGCATATCATCGTCTTTAAAATACCTGTTTTGGATTTCGTTGAAAGCAGTCAAGTAAGAATTCAAGCGATTTTTTTTAACATCCACAGCATCTTGTTCTAAAAGACTTTTCAAAAAGTTGTTACAATTGTTACGAACAGCCTTATAGGTTTAAAGTTTTCATATGCATTAACTTTAAAATTTAACTTGTGAGTTATTTTTTTGTGCTGCATCAGTGAGAAAATTAGAGCCTATTGCTACTTAAACTTTTCAACGTTTGGTTCTTAATTGGTTATTGACTTTTCTTAATTTCGAAAGAATGCATTAAATTTATAAAAATCAACTGAAGTACAGTGAAAAATATACGAATAATCTGTTACTGAGTTATCACCTAATAAATTATGTACAAAGTTAAGGGAGCTTTTTTTCCTCATCGTTATTTTCAGCATACTTCTCATAAGATTTGAGTAAGAAGAAGGCTTGCAAGAATGATTAAATGTCAAGTACATGGTTTATAAAATTAAAAAGCGAAAGCTATATTGTGGTAGTTGATTTAAAAACTTTTTTTCGAAGTGTTTTACTTAAAAACTTATATTAATAAGAGGAGAATCATGATGGAAAATAATTTCTTGTTTGTCAATATTTGACCTAGATTGGTATTTTTCTGTTACAACGCACTAGACTAAATCATGACTGCTATAGCACGTAATATTAATACTAAAATAAAACAACGGCCAAATGTGTCAACATTTTAAACGTCATGTAAAAGCCAATCTCGAAACAAAGAATCTACTAACAACGCTTTAACAAAAATGCAACTATTCTAATCTTTTTTTTATGCACTTTCGTTACTAGTCTTTTTTGATTTTCACTCCAAGTTCTTATTCTTATCGGATAACACGATCTTATCTTGAAAATCAAAATATTATTTAATAGGTAAAATAATAAATGCAAGCACGAATAAATAAGACGAAAATTGTACACAACTGTCGAATCAAGAAATTAAATAAACTGCGTTATGAACTTGCCAGATTTTATACTGTGGAACCAGTTTGGTACTTACTCATTACGCTCGATACTCACTCAGTATTAAGCAATTACTGCATCAAAAGTATACTTATATTACGCTATAAATGTAATAAATTAAAAAAACACACGTGTTATTTAATAACCTTGTGATTCCCAAACCTACTTCCTCCAAAGGCAGATGCTAAAAAAAAGAAAACGTAGTCCTTTACCCTACAATAAAGTATCACATATATGTATAATTGAAAAACAACGCATGTCATAAAATGATGACAAACAACCTTCGCAAATGCTTCGAGTGAACCACAATTTTCAAGGCAGATTTTGTTTCCGTGCTGCCTGTAGCCACACTTCTTTTTCTTATGCCGTGCAGTAGCTTATGACTGCTGTTTTTTTAAGGATTCTGAACTCTTGACAGATACATGTTGTCCTTGATGAATATATATTATGCCAAGAATTGTAACGATTAATTTATTTATGTACTAATAATGTACTATAGCACAAATTATCCATCACTGAGTCAGAGTTGCGTAGTATATAAGAAGGACTGCATGACGACCATCGACATCGCCTCAGATCATGCACATACGTACAATGCATGAATCACTCACTTGGTATAATTAAAATATACGAAGCAGTGGTAGTAGCAAAGTACATATTCAATAAAAATCACTGTACACTAAGCCACTCTATTACTTTCTTTAAACTTCACCATACACCCCTCCTATTTCTCTCTCACGCCTCATAAGTATTTATAAATTGCCTATGGTCCAAGATCCAGAAATCTCTCAACATCGGGACAATCTTTAAGGTAACATCGAAAACCCCAGCAAGGTCAACTAGGTCGTAAAAGATTACGGCTCTGACAGTACCCTCCATCAACGCTCTAAACTTCGACGAAGCCAGCGTACCCACTGCTTCTACGACGTTAAGGCGATACCACCTTCATCGTTCGTCTACGAAGGGACGACTTGGCTCTCTTAAAGTGACAGCGTTACGTTTAACGACACCCCCCTTGTTCAAAGTCGCCCACCCCCAAAGGCCACTTTTAACAATTTGGCGCTCGACGTGGGGCCTCTAAGAAATTCTCTGCTGCTGCAGGGAGGCATCTGCGAGCCTCAGAGTCAATCATCACCACCGACTGACACACGCCTATCAGCAACCAACAACACTCCTTCTAGGTGGGGAGAAACACCTAGTGGCGCTTGACACCTAACCTACAAACCCAGCATCAAGCACGGGGAGGATATGGACCTGAAGGACCAACCAACTTAGAAACTCGTGAGCACCAGTTACACAGTATGTTCTTACATCTTGCAACGAGCCTCCGTAGAAGATGGAAACGGGTATCAGCCTTTGTAGTAATCGGTGGTAACATTGCCACTGAAGTCTCTCGGGCCCAACTTAGGTTGGGAGGCAACTTCTTTACACAAGAAGCAGAGAGTTAACAGAGGGCATGGTCATCCTTTAAGAAATAGGCAAAGGCCATTATCCACCCAGGTCAACGAACTCTTCAGACACTTCGGTCCACAAGCCGAACTGACTTAAAACTACACCACCTCTACGTAAGCTTGCCCGAATAGAAGTCGCCGTTTATGCTTGAACACCCGCTTTGACATCACACCGATGCTCCTCTACGAGCCTCATGCTCCAACACCACCTTGGACGTTCCACCATCCGAGCTCGCCCAAATAGAGGAAACTGATCGTCGTCCACGCTCGAACACCACTCTTCGACACACTGGCCTCAGTGCTTCGTATCACACCAAAGCTCCTCTACGAGTCTCTCGCTTCAACAGCACCTTGGACGTTCCACCATCCGAACTCGCTCAGAGGAAGCTGATCGTCATCCACGCTCGAATACCACTCTTTGACACACCGGCATCAGTGCTTCGTATCACACCGAAGCTCCTCTTCCGGCCTCACACTCCAACTCCACCTCGGATGTTACACTACCTAAGCTTGCCCAGAGGAAACTGATCGCCGTTGATGCTCAAACACCTGCTTCAACACACCGACATCAGTACTTGCATCACACCGATGCTTCTCTACGAGTCTCTCGATCCAACTGCACGTCGGATGTGACACCATCCATGCTCGCCTTAACGGAGGAGGCTGATTGCCATCCGGGCTCAAAATCAACTTCGACACCACGGCATCAGTACTTCACATTATGCCGATGCTCTTCTTCGGTACTCATGCTGGAACTCCACGTCAGGCTACTCACCATCTTAGCTCGTCTAAACAGAGGGGACTGATCGCCGTCTACGCTCGAACACCCGCTTCGACATACCGGCATCAGTGCTTCGCATCACGCCAAAGCTCCTCTTCGGGCCTTACGCTCCATCTCCACCTCGGACGACACACCACCTTGGTGTGCCCGAAACAGAGGAGACTGATCGACGTCCATCCTCGAACAGCTACTTCGATACATCGGCCCCGGTACTTCGCATCACGTCGATACTCCTCTTCGGGATTCAAGCTCCAACCACACGTCAGACGCTACACCGCCCCGGCAAGCCAGGACTAAAGAGATTGATCGCTGTCTATGCTCGAACCCCGTTTCGACACACTGGCATCAGTACTTCGCATCATGCCGATGCTCTTCTTCAGGACACATGCTGGAAATCAACACCATTTAAGCTCGCCCACACAGAGGAAACTGATCGCCGTCCACGCTAGAACACCCGATTCGACTCACCGGCATTAGTGCTTCGCACCACGTCGATGCTCCTATTCAGGACTTTCGCAGCAACTCCACGCATATGACGCACCACCCAAGAGAGAACAGAGAAGATGGATCGTCGTCCGCGCTCGAACACCCGACTCGTCACACCAGTATCAGTGCTTCGCATCACGCCGATGCTCCTCTTCGAGACTCACGTTTCAACTACACGCCAGACGTCATGTCACTTAAGCTTGCCTGCTCGGAGGAGACTGATCGTCGTCCGTGCTCGAACACCCGCTTCGACTCACTGGCATCAATGTCTCGCATCACCCCGATGCTCCTCTTCGGGATTTGCGCTCCCATTTCACGTTAGATTATAGTACAAAAAAAAAAAAAAAAAAAAAAAAAATTAGACTCGATTAGAAGATTCATTCCACCATTACGCAATCATCAGAACGCTGCTACCAGGGTATCTCCAGCTCAACTGCTTTTGGGTCACAATCTCTCTCAACCAAGGGAATGGAAAACCCATAGCCGGCAACTCAACTCCTACAAAAGGAATACATTCAGGTTCTGGATCATCAAGCACGAGGCCAGGAACAACACCACTCGACTGGTCAACCCAGGCCTACCTACCTACCAACCTCCACGGGCCGAGCTACCACGAAAACTCTACGTTTCCAAACTCGCCCACATGGAGGTCATTGATCGCCGCTGACGTCCAAATGCACACTTCGACCTGCTGGCATCGACAACTCCACAGCACACCGCAGGCCCAGAGCCCTCTACAAGGTGCGATCAGAAGATCGTGACAACCAATGCTAGTGAAATAAGCGGAGCGGATAAGTCCACTAGACCGTTCCGAAACAATTCAGAAGAATTAGGTGACGTCTCAGTACCACCACCCAGAGGTCTTGATGGGCCAAACCAACGTTACAATTTGCGTCCACAAAATAGTAAGTGAAGTGTAGTGAAAATAGATGTACCTAATGAAAAGACACTGAATAAAGTAGTATGAGTGTGAGTGTGCATGAAACCGCGGACCTTTGTCAATCGAGAATGGATGAACAAATGACCGAGAACATTTATATCGAGAGTGATAACTCCTTCGACTTCTGTAGCTCTGCCACTGCTTTCTCAAATTTATTATAAACTCTTTAAAACGGGGGGGGGGTTGTTACCGTCAGGGGTATTATTTTAATAATTATTATATATTAAAATAACTATTTATCTTTAAATTCGATCTTTTTACATAAATTTTAATTTTGAAATACCGTGCGCAGCTCTGTCTTTTAACTTTGCATTAAATAGTACAGTCTACCGCTCGCCAGGTGGCAACTACTGGTCTTTAGTGAACATCGCAAGTAAAAAGGCAACGTAAAGTATATAAAAAGGACTGCGTGACGACCATCCACATCACCTTAGATCATGCATATACGTGCAATGCATGAATCACTCACTTGGTATAATTAAAATATACAAAGCAGTGGTAGTAGTAAAGTACATATTCAATAAAAATCACTGTACACTAAACCACTCTATTACTTTCTTTAAACCTCACCATACGCCCCTCTTATCTCTCTCTCACGCCTCATAAGTATTTATAAGTTGCCTATGGTCCAAGACCCAGAAATCTCTCAACATTGGGACGATCTTTAAGGTAACATCGAAAACCCCAGCAAGGTCAACCAGGTCGTAAAAGATTACGGCTCTGACAGTACCCTCCATCAACGCTCTAAACTTCGACGAAGCCAGCGTACCCACTGCTCCTACGACATCAAGGCGATACCACCTTCATCGTTCGTCCACGAAGGGATGACTTGGCTCTCCCGAAGTGACAGCGTTACGTTTAACGACACCCCCCTTGTTTAAAGTCGCCCACCCCCAAAGGCCACTTTTAAGAATTTTTTACAGAAACTGACCAAAATTGCTTTGATTGATTGAAACTAAAGTTCTAATTGCCTGTATTATTCGACGAACCAATATTAAGAATATAATCATTGTTCCATCAGAAGCCTATTTTAAGCATTTGAAGCGCCTTTCAAGGTAATTTTGATAAGTCGTATAAAAACAAAGTTGTTATCAAAAGAGTTAAATTTTTTTGCCCTTATCAAATGTTATCATAATTTTGTGCAATTTTCTGAAAGAAAATAAAAAAAGATCATGTCTTCTCTACTCTATGAATTTTTGCAAACTGTCTTGTGTTTCTGGATATGTAAAATAGAAAAAAACCGTATCCTGTACTGTGTATGCTGTATGTATGCCTTGACTTTTACTTTTTTTTAAGACTGGGAACTCGTTATCCCACACTAAACGTGAAACTGATCGTATACGTGTTTAAAGTATATTTAATAAAACCTTATACTACGACGTCGATATATCGATCCTCATAACAAGCTTTTACTCGTGGTACATTAAGAATGTATGTCTGATCAAGCACAACTAACTCCTGACGCCACTGAGGGTTGTCAAAAACTTATATCGGCTACAACACTGACAGGAGTTAGAAAATTTCATGATTCATTGATACCTAAATTATTTTTTTGTATTTGATTTGAGAGAAGTGTTCTGTTCGTTGTAAATAAGTGCTTTGTAGTCAATACTACATACTAACCACAACCTAAGCCAATAAATAGAAATCTTTTAGTTGACGTAATAAAGCTCCGCTTACGGTTTTATTAAAATGTATTTACTAACCAAAAGTCGACTTTTAAAATAAAAAGCACCCTGCACTTGTCTGTTGATATGCTGTTGCTCTAAGTAACTATCGTCAAATGCAAATAGTACAATAAATCATACAGATTTAGAAGTAGAAACAATACATTACTCCTTTAGGAAAAATATGCGGTTTTTTAAAATATAATCGTTTATATTGGATCTGTCATCTTTTATTAAAAAAAAGGAATGATACATTTATAACTAGTGCCTCACAGATTATTGTTCAACACTTACTTTATTATAATTTATTTTCAAATAAGGAACTTAACAGCTTGAAAGAAAATTTTTTTTGGAAAGTGATAAAAAACATTTAACTTTCATAAAAAGAGTTTTATATAATTTGAAACCTCTTACATATGGTTAAACCTAGCCTCAAACGACCTGATCATATTTTTATTGCACGATTTGCTGAGTACTCTACATTTCGAATTCTCAATTAATTTTGTTTTTTTAGTCAAGTTATAAAAATTGTGAAGCAGAAAATAAAAGTTTGAGTACTTCAAGACCTCCCTTTCTTTAAGTGCAACCCCGACTAGCTGGTGGTAGTCAAGAAATGGCTAAAAATTTTATGTGTGCTGGGGAAACTCTTAGATGAAGAACCAACATACAATCAACATCAGTAATTATATGTTAGATGGTGAGTTCTTTGCCCAGTATAAAAGAGCGAGATCACTCGGGTTGCCAATTCTATGAAAAGCAACATTTTGAAGTAGCTTTTATCTGAATTTCAATTAAGTGTTGAATAATCTATAAATCCCTGCAATATATGCATCGATTATTTCAATGAATGCTTTATTGCTTTTTTCTTTGATAATTCTTTCTTATTCTAAGTAAATTTATTTATACGTCTTTATACAAAGATAAAGTGCTCATACGTTGAAGCTTACGTTTTTTTTTTTTTTTTTATATTAGAGTGCTCTACGTCCGGCTCCTTTAATGAGGGCACTACAATGGGCACTTAGCACTTGGGAAAAGGAAGGGAAGAGGGATGGGAGGCCTCCCATTACTGGGAGGGGGGTAGGGGGAAATTAGGCAATTTTTGCTGCGAGAAGGTCGCCTAAACCCTCCTCGAGGAGCATTGCGTGGTAAAAAAGCACATGTAAAAAATCACAGAGGTACTTGCCTGAAAAAGTCGCACTGGCCGGGAATTGAACCACGGTCTCTCGTGTGCCAATCCACGACCTAGCCGACTAAGCCACCGCGCGCTCGACACTTATTTTTATTTTATAAAACTCAATTTTGTATCTACTCGTAAACTTAGCATAAGATAATATAATAAAAATTTCCAATCAATTAAATTGTACACTTAATAACAAAATTACTTTTAATTAGTTTCTCAAATGAAAGTAAAATTAAATATTCTTCTTCTTTAATTTATTTACTCGTATTTAAATAAAAAAATTATGTTTTTAAATACTAGACTTTTTACTTGTATTGATTTAAATGATAACGCAGTTTTTAAATTAACCACCAATCAGTTTCTATTTTATTTCACAGGATTTAAATCACTTCAAAATGAGTTTAATTTTGGGCTTTAATACACAACAAATTATATTTGCAACTGTAAACTTCGGCAAACTGTATTTAAATAAATTTTTAAATTTTTCCGCACAAATTGTCTTCCACATCGGAGGTTCTACCGAGAGTAGTAAAGCTTCAGAGTTTTTAGTCCTGGGCTCTATGCCTATCCTGAAAGAGTCACGTAGGGTGAGTTCGGCCTCAGGGCCTTGGGTACCCGGAGCTAAGCTCTAGTAATCTATTCAAGTATTTCGCCCAAGAAGTGCTGTCACCATCCCTAGTATCTCTTACATGTGGTCGCTCTTTTGCTCTCGGCTCGTGCTCATCGCGGTTAGTACCGGTGCATGGAAGAGTTGCAGGTCTGGGTAGGCAGCTCTCTCTCTCTGCGCACTATTGATTATATATATATTTGCCGATGATCCTTGCACATATCTTATCTAGCTTCTTGGGCGCACTTGACAGCCCACTTGTATGCTTTATGCCGACTCTTTGAATTACAACTTAGGAAATTAAATGTATTGTTATTAATTACGTAAGAAAAAGGAAAACAACTAATAGAAATTAGAACTGTATACTTTAAATTTGTAGGTGATAAATAATGCCCCCTTGCAGCTTTAACGGCCATGGAGGGTGCTGTCGATGAATGTCACTTTTTATATTTTAGGTGTTTACTTAATCCGCAGAGGACTAAAAAATGCAATAAGTTTGTACACACACTTTTTTGACCTGCTAACTTATGATTTAATGCGCACATGTATACGTACATAAAAAAACTATATATATATCTAGGGCTTCACAAGAGCAAGACAAGCCAATATTAAAGAAAATATTGTATTGGTTTTGAAAAATACTAATGTAATGCATCTTGTCTTAGTCTGAAGCCACAAGTATCATGCATTGATTTTGTATTGTCTTGAATTGGTCTCTTACTTAATATTAATCTCATAATACATACTGCATTCTTTCTAATGGATATAAATAATTTATACACACTTTTTCTCGCAGGCGTGGCACTGTGTGAATTTCATATTTTTAGGTACCCTATCTGAAGTATCAATATTGATTCATCGATAAAATCAACATTAATTCAATTTTAAAATCAACGTTGAATCAACGTTGAGTTCAATAGTAAAATCAATGATAAAACGCAACGTTGATCAATGTTGATTTTTATGTTGATCAACGTTGATTACAACTTCAGTGTCAAAGAAAAAAAGCAAAATTTGTGAGTATGTAATTAAGTATGAATTTACATTAATTATGTTTACATCGTAAGAACTATTATTTCTTTTAAGAAAAACATTTATTCATGACATCGATGTCGAAGAAACTAAAATGTTATTGCAAGAAAAAAAGAAAATTGTCTACAAAATTAGATAGTTAGAAAAAACGTAACAAAATATAAATAAAGATGCTCCTTAACCTTTTTTTAAATGTCTTTCAAGTTTTTATATCTGTAGTTGCTTATCGCATAAGTATAGTTTTGTATTTTGGTCTATAATCAAGAAGAGTCTGAAAACGTGTACGTGTAACTGCATTATTACATTTATATTATTAAAAATATTTTTAAAAATTTTCTTAAGAGTAACTAGTGAAACGAGTCTTAAAATGGACTTTATTGTTGTTAAATAAGAATTTGATCAGAAAAATATTAAAAATGAATGAAATTAGTTACTGTACTTACGAAGTTTCAAATTATTAACGACAAATATTATTTTACTCTACACGGATAATTGATAAAATAACTTCCACCCAACAATAAATAATTAAATTAGGACAGTTTTCAACGTTGAATCAACGCTGATTGTAATTCACGGATCAACGCTGATCAACATTGGTCAACGTGGCGTTTCATCATTGATTTCAATTTTAAAATCAACGTTGGTTCAACATTGATTCAACGTTGATTCAACGTTGATTTTAACATTGAATCAATTTTGATTTCAACGATGAACCGATATTGATACTTTAGATAGGGTACACTTTTCTTGGTTAGAGTAGTGCAACGACAGTTACTTAGCAGTAGACAAAAGTTATTTGCTTAATTCTAGCCAACTCAAAATATTAATGGAAATAAGTGGCGAGCGTGAGCAACACGTGACTCAAGCAACAACTTGATCAAAGCGCATAAGATACGTGAATGCTCCACTGCAAGACTGCTGCTGGCTTGCTTATAAAACTTATAGCTCCACAGGACTAACTCCCCCCTGTTCCACTACCTAATAGTCATCAGTGTTCGATTGGTACACCCGAATTTATTAGTGGTGCTTTGACTTAGGTAGCCTACGGTTGTATTTTTCATGTATCTCACTCATCAAATTTTATTTACATTTTTTAAGTACTCGTACCAAACATTCTAAAGCTGTTGCTATAAGAAAATGAAGTATGTTATAACGTCTGTAAAGCAGCTCAGCTTACAATGCGTAGTACTTTGACACAGTGAAGAAACATGAAAGGCATCAAAATGTCAGCCTCGTTGTCAGTTAATGGGATAACAGGAAATGAGAATTTTAATCAAACAGCATAGAAAATAAATTATCTAAGTTTCTTTCGATACACAGAAAAAAATAATGATGAAAAAATAAGAATCTGTCTGGTATGTGAGCAAAAAGGTATGAACAAAGTCATCAAGAGAACTTATAGTGCCACGACACGGATGAAATATCATTTAAACAAAGATCACGAAAATGAATGCGAAGTACTATTTGGAAAAAAATCAACCACCAGTCATAATAAACTACCAGTAAATCAGAGAACTTTGGATTTTTTCACAAACGTAAGTATTTATTTAGGTTAATTTTGTTAGTTTGTGATAAGAAAAAATTTGTAAATAAAAGTTTCGACAAATAAAATAATCGTTGAATTATAAACGTGGATGTGTGTACATATTTACGATCAATCAATATTTTAAGTCTATAATTCGAGTCCAAAGTCATGACATGCATGATTGTGCCAGTGCAGTCTGCTGTGTAACCAATTCTTTCTTAATTTTTTTGTGCTATTTTCTATTTATTTTCATCTTGGGACACAACAAACTTGATAGTTACGGAATGTCACAGAAGCTGAGTTCATGCTAAGGTTTACGTGGTCACAGTAGTGAAAACACCGGTATATAGCGATAAACTATCCTAAATGGCGGCAAAACAGCAAACTCGCGAGAGCTGGTAATATAAACCTATAGATTCGAAAACCACGTGAGAGTAGGTAGTAAGAGCAATAAAGATGTCAGGTACGTCTATACGTCAGGTAATTATCTTCGGCGCGAAGCAGTAACGCCATCTCCTGGGTTTTTTATTTGAATAGTGGTGTCATTGAAACGTGTGTGTCATAGTAAAGCCAATAGAAATTAACGTTTTTTATTTGTAAATTTGAAATAAAATATAAATTTTAGAGCTAAAAATATGGTTGTCATTTTAAAATCAGGTGTTCAAAAAGTAAAAACCAACGTTTTTTATGAATAAAGCCTCTCAAAAAATCTTAAACTTGATGAAAGTTTCCATGGGTTAGTAACACTTTAGAGAAAATTTGCGACGTCCAGACTCGTTGTTTTAAAGGATGGATTTTATAAGAAATCCCTGGAGCTGCAAGGAAAAAGTGGAACACTAATTATTATAATGTTTAAATAGAGGTATACGATACAAGGTTATATAAATATTTTGTTGACATAAATTTTGTTGGTAAAAAAAAATTTTTTCTCACGAACTTATGAAGTATGTTTTAGTCATTGTTTTAATAAGCATTTAATTGTATATTATCATACTTTGCTCACTATATGAATAACGGACCAAAAAAAAATTCTTTATGCAAGTGTAAAGCAGGATTGAGTCTGTAAAAATATTTAGCAGCAATATGCATTAGGGTGATATTAGAAAGTAGTCATTTAAAAACTAGACAGCCAATGATTTAGAATAGGCCATCAGATCATCAATTACAGACATATTAGAAAGGCTGTAAATTAAAAAACCTGTTTAAAAAGAGAAATTCTTGTTTTTAATTGGTGCAACCAACAACACACAATAGTAACAATCTTTTATCTGATCTTTTTGTTTTGTTATAAAACATTGCATCCATCGATATTTTAAGGCTGTAACAACAGCAGAATTATTTGTGATGCAGATGACAGACTTTTCTCCTTGGCACCTTTGTTCACGAGGAATAACGAAAACAGTGTACGAAACAATAGTACATTCAAATAGTAAAAACTAAATTTTTCATCTTAAAATGTGCAGTACCCCTTTCTAAGCGTCCATTTTTGTATAAAAAAAAATTTTTTACCTTATAAATACCTAATTCATTAGCAAACTTAAAAATAAAACCGTCTATTAAGCGTGGCTGTGCATAAGCGTACTTGCTTGTGCAACACCGCATTTCAAATTGACTGCCAACAGCTGGCGTTGTCAGTGCTGATTACCTAGCATATGTACTCCTTGATAGTGCTACCTGCGTGCTTCTTTACTTTCATCTGCTTCTGCTTGCAACACCAAAACAACATAAAGATATAAAATAACATATAGTAGCAGATAGTTAGCTTCAAGGGTAGAGAAAAGCTTTCAAGTGTGTTACAGTGTGGAAGAGAACACTGCAAGAAGGTCCCAAGAATCCTCTCTCTTGATTTCGCTCTATCTCGTATCGAACTCTGGCATAGCACTGTGGTGCAATCGTACACACGCAGACGACGGAGTCAAACAGAGGGTCATTCTTGCAGCATTTTTATATATCTCTATGTGCTACACTCACAATATAAATTTGTACTAGTAGATAAACCAGAAAGCACTCAGAGCGCTGGAAAGAAGAGGGAGGTGATAAGATGGAAAAAATACTTTGTTTTTCTTGTCATTTGATGTATTTGTGAGTGTTATCCTTTTTTTCCTTTATTTGCATGTGTATTATTTTTTTTTAGCTTTTATTCCGTCCTGCTCAGTACTACATGCTTTTTTTCTTATTTTCCAAGATTATTACCATAATTACTGCTTCCAATTTGAATTATATTCAAATTACCTTACTAAAGTTAACAGAAATGATGTTATTTTATGATTTTTTTCTCACTCACTTAAAAATAAATACAATTAAATTTGGAAGTGCACAGATCTCAACTTATAAAGTAACAGTTTCTAATAGTCTATTTTAAAGAGTAAATTATTTAATAACAGCTAAAATTTTTTTTTTTTTTTTTAGAGTGAAGAAAAAGTAAAAAATTGGGACAAATCATATGCGAGTGGATTGCTCATGAAAGTTTACCGTTCAATCTTTTGACGACTCACTAACTCAATGATTCATTCATGCTCCTAACCCCACGGTTCAAATGCCGAATACAAATAGTATGAAAGAAAAAATACTGAATCAATTACCGAATAATGCAATCGAACTTAAGAGACATATTGCATCAAAATGATTTAGAATTTTCTTTTGCTATCGATAGTTGGACAGCAAGAAACAGTGAATAACTTCATGATCTTACCATTTATTTTATTGATAAAAACTGACATCATCTCTTTACCACTTTGGATTTAATGCTGTCGAATATAAAGCATACTGAATAAGGCATTGCTGATATTTTTATAAGTTCCTTAGAGGGTTACAACATTTATGATAAAGTACAAGGTAAATAAATATGCAGTATACAAATAGTTACTTTCAAAAAAAACTTTTATAATGAATACTTTTAATTTTAAATAGGAATCACAACGGATAACGCATCCACAAGTAGTTTATTTATTAAGAAGCCTTGTGTGTTAATGAATCAGAAGAATATTCCTTTTAGCACAGAAGAGCAGCATTTTCGATGTTTTTCACATATCATGAATTAATTTGTACAAAATACTCTATAACTAATCAGTATTGATATCCCTAACATGGAGTGGTCGCAAGATACTTAAGAATCGGATAATGAAAATAATGATTATGATTTCGATGATGAAGACGAAGGAAATGGACAATGAGATACAAACGAGACCAAAAATATCTTACACGTCATTTTAAAGGTTCAATGATTGTGAAAGAAAATAAGCTTCTCGGAGCCATTGAAAAAAAAACTTAAACTTATGTGTACAGCAACACATGTGGATTTAATTAAGGTAACTTTTGATGTAAGTACTTATTGGGATAGTACGTTTGATATGATTAATAACGTTTTTCGATTAAAAGTTACTTTAAAATCTTTATGGGACACTTGTCTCGAAGTTCACGAATACAAAATAACAGAAGCTGAGTGGTCTATTTTGGAAAAAATTTTTAACTGTTTAAAACATTTTAAACGAGTATCAGAACTTGTGAAATCATGAAAAAAGTATCAGAGGGGGTGAAAAAAACATTTCATTGCCAAGTGTAGTCGTTATATCAAGTGAATTGATTTATAAAATATTCCTAACTATTTAAGAGTTGAATACTAAAAAAGATAGGACAAAAGAGGATTAGATCCTGCTTTTAGCTTTCCAAGCAGAACGTGACAAGCTTCTCAAGCACTACAAAAAGTGTAATTGAGTTTATTGTATATCACTTCTATTAGACCGTAGGCATAAATTATAGGGCTTTAATTCGAAAAGTTGGGATCAAGAGTTGAAAGAACCTAGTATTAGAAAATTTGACGGTGTGTTTCAAACTATGTATTGTGTTATCTCAAAAAACAAATGTGTAAATAAAAAAAAAAAAAAATGACAATGATCTTTTCTATTTTGATTCAAGTGACGTCAACGATGATAAGCCATTTTGCTCTTGGGAAAAAAAATTAAATAATTACTATCAAACTTCAAGAACAAAATCTAACAATATTTTTATTTAAAGGAAGAATTATGTACGAGTACATACCTGCTTATCAAAAACGGCATGCAATATATTGGGTATACTAACTTCGTCAGTCCACGTGGAGAGTTTATTTTTTCAATCAGCACTAATAAAGACTAATATGAGAACATCATTGAAAAACAAATCAATGAAAGCTTTGGTTTGTGTAAGTTTGTGGACAAAGACTTCTTTATGTAACAAAATTTGTGGTGTTGGTATTAAAGTTATCATAAATTCATTTTTTCACTACTACATTACAACTTCGTACAAATTTTATAAATAATTAACAGATATTAAATTATTATGCATGCAATAATAAGCATTAGATTTGACATTTATAGTTTTTAAGTTTAAAACCCACCCAAATTTCCTACACGTACAGATAATAAAGAATTATTGCCAAGAGAATACTATTAAAAGAGTTATATTTGTATTATATCAATAATACGACATGCGTAATATACTGTTCATTGTCCTTAAATTCAAGACAATACAAGAGAATAGCGAACGTATGTTTGAGTCTTGTGGAACCCTTGATCAAAACAAATTGACCTTAATTTTTATAAAAATGTTACAGGTAAACTACTCGATGCACGACGTGACTACAGGGGCCAAAAAGTCTGTACAAAAGTAAAAAAAGTGGCTAATGTTAAAAGTAAAACTTTTTTCTGTCTCACCTGTTTAGGGAAAGCACCAATAGAACGCAATTATATAATGTAAATGGTTTTTACAAGGCAGTTACTAAAACTAAGACCTTTGACTACAGTCGGAACTGAGCTCGTCGCTTTGCTTAGACATCATTGTACTGCGTGGCATAGTAGTGTTATTCATGACAATAATAAGAACGCAGAATTGACTGGCGTTGGAGCATATAGCGTAGCTTTTAAATGCTTTGCACTTGGATCCTAGAGCAGTGTACGGTACAACTCAGCTGCATCGGCTATACTGTGACGAAGCGTCAGTATGAGTGCTCAAGTCTCTCCGTACAGATCTTTCCCTATGTCCTACTCATTTTAACTTAACAGTTTATTAGAACGAAGTTCTTTATGTCGCGTTACTCGGGGGGCTGGAATTTCAAAACCGACAGATTTTTTTTTTTTTTGAATCAGAAATCTCTTCCTCTCAAGTTTTTCCCCTCACCCCGTCCCCCCTCACCAAGTGTTCTCTACACACTTCCCCTCTCCTCACTACATATGTATATTTGTCAACCGTGCCGTGTTACTCTTCTGCACCACACCTTTACCCACCATTCCCCCTCACACTCCCAAGCAATTAATTTTTTAACAAATTTTAATTCTATTTCCCCACAGTAATTTTTCTTTGACTTTGAATTTTTTTTTCTTTCACAATTCTAAAAAAAAAAAAAAAAAAAAAAAAAAAAAACATTTTCCAATAAAAAGATTTGAACCCTCGACCTTCTGCGTGTTAGTCCTGTACCTTACCCACTCTGCTACGAGCGCTGCCGATTATAGAAGTCGGTTTCTTGTACTTATCGTGTGATTCGTAACTATAACATTTCATTTTTAAATGTATTCACTGATAATACATTCAATTATGAAATTGTTTTATAAATTGTGTATTTGTTTTTTAAATAATACATCTAAAAAAAAAAAAAAATTTAATTAGCATAAATATGGTTATGTAAATTAAATATAATAAGGCGCGTTATTACGCATTAAATATTTGTATTTTTATTAAACCTGAGGTTTTTTTGGCATTACAGTAATGCTAATAATTACTGTTATAAATGAATAAAACTAATGAAATTAAATATGAAAAAAAAAGAAACGAAATATGAAAAAATGAAATATGAAAAAAAATAATAATGAAATTAAATGAAATTTAAACAAATAAAATAATATATTAAAAAACAATGAAATGAAATATAAGAAAAGAAATGAAATAAAGGAAATACAAAAGAATGAATATAAATAGAAAAATATAAAAAAAAGAAATAAAGGAAATCCAAAAGAATGAAAAAAAAGTAATGAAATTAAATATGAAAAAAAAAGAATGATATATGAAAAAAAAGGAATAAGAAAAAAGATTAAATATGAAAATAAGAAAGAAATTAAATAAAGGAAATACAAAAAAATGAAAAAAATGTAATAAAATGAAATATGAAAAAAAATAAAACAAGAATTAAAGAAAAAAAATAAATAAACCAAGAAATAAAGAAAAAAAAAATAAAAAAAAAAAATAAAAAAAAAAAACAACAACAAACCAGGGGGGATAAATGGGTCATGGGACCCACGGTAAGAACGAAGTTCTTTGAACATGACAAGTATAAAAACACAATTTCTCAGGTAACAAGGGGGTCGCCAGACCCATTGAAAGAACGAAGCTCTATAAACGTTAATACTGCATTCATGTAGTTCACTAAACAAAAACTTGAAAAACGAATAAAAAAAAAAAATAAAAAAAATAGTTCAGTACTCACGATGGTTGAACTTCGTGAGAATGTCGTGCATAAATACAGTACTCACGAAGTTCAACCATCGTGAGTACTGAACTATTTTTTTTATTTTTTTTTTTTTATTCGTTTTTCAAGTTTTTGTTTAGTGAACTACATGAATGCAGTATTAACGTTTATAGAGCTTCGTTCTTTCAATGGGTCTGGCGACCCCCTTGTTACCTGAGAAATCGTGTTTTTATACTTGTCATGTTCAAAGAACTTCGTTCTTACCGTGGGTCCCATGACCCATTTATCCCCCCTGGTTTGTTGTTTCTTCTCATAGAATAGTACTGTACTGCTTACGTGCGTATTTAATAGGCGTGGCTAGTCAGATCATGATTGAGCACGTCCCAAACTACTGAGTACGTTCCATATATATTTTCAAGGAATACATGGCCTTGATAAAATTTTATTGAATCTAGAGTTGTATTAGTTTAGGGATTTTATAATTAGGAGTCAGTGACAAAAGTAGAGTTTAACGAATCGTTAAAAAAAATTCTATTAAATCCTCCATTTCATAAAATAATCGTAGGCCAAAAATTTGAATGACACAAAGTATTTGGAAGTTTGAAAGAGCACTTAAAGTTGCAAGGGCTTGAACTACATACGTTTTTTTTTTACCTAACGGTGCAAAGTGAGTAAAATAATGAAATAATTATTTTTATTGATGTATTTTTTTTCAAATCATGTTAACAGCTATAACAGTATTTACTTATGTAAATACTATTCCCTGCAAATTTTTTGGAGATTCGAGTAGAAGCTTAAGGGGGCTTGGGCGTTTGGTGTCGTATCTATTGAGGGGCCGCTGTGGGGTATTTGTCATACAAATGATTCTTTGCAATATTTTTTTTATAATCATTTTGATTATACACATGTGTTAACAAAATAGCAATAATACGCGGAAAAGTCATTGGGAAAATCGATATTAAAAAATTTATTAGTTTTCCCGAGGTACCTTGTGTGAAGATGACAGCCCTGCCACGACAAAGCTGACAGCACTGTACTCTCTTGCTCTCATCTGCTATTATATACCTATACTTGTGTTAGACTCAAATTTTCATGCTTGTATGTTTATGAATGTACAGCGCATGCGTACTTAAAGTACCTGAACAAAACAATTCTCATGTTCGATGTTTTCCTCGCTATTTTCTCAAAATTTAACGTGTTGATCCTATTCTTTTTTTTAAATAATAGATTCTTTATACTTTCAAGTACATGTACCAATTTAATGTGTGGGCCCACAGCTTTTTATTGCGGTAAGGTAGTCTATTGAATTTCGGGTTCCGTTAGGTTGCGTGTTGAAATGACGAATTTTCACAAGCGATTTTCTCGAAAATAAATGTGTTGACCTACCTATTTTGTTTTCCTAAAAAAATCTAGCAAACTTTATCTATATAATCTCTGAATTTCAGACCTAGCCAGCATTTAATTCAAAATCGCCCAAGCCTCCTTAAATAAGTAAAGAAAACAAAAATAAATTGAAGAGCTCATATTCTTTGTACGGATTAAAAAAATAATTTATACAGTGGTCTTTAAATGTCAAAAAAATCAAGGAGAAAAAAATTCTTTTTTTAATACTTTAAGGTGGCTCCAGTGGCCTCAATGTTGAAATTATAAATAACCCAACTGAGGTTAATAAAATTAAATTATATTCTTTGAAATCCTATCTTTCCATTCGAATAAAAAAAATTAAGGTTGACGATGAAAATTGTAAGAAATCATGCTTACAAAATCGTAGTTTTAAGACGGGTTGGATAGGAAATGCAAGCTTACGCGTTATCCAATCTACTGCTGCACTTATATAAACAACCCGTAAGGTGTAAAAAATATACTATCTTGTATATATTATTACGCAGTTTTCGATGACATCAGAAAAGTGTCTTGTTATCGAACAAAATCTTTAAATAATCAAAGACTAAGTATACAGTTGCGAGTGCACGTTAGCTCTCAGCTGTCTGCATTCTGCAGAGTACATATATATGGGTATAACTACAGCTAAGCAATGTTGCCACATTCTTGAACTTAGGAGCGTACCGTAATAGTTCATCAAGTAGGGCACCATAAAAGTTTTTTGTTTTTTTATATTAACTCACTAAAGTAACAGATAAAATGTAGAATATGGCTTACAACAGTCTCTACGATAATTTTTTACTATATTTTAAAGAAAACAATGATTAATTTTTAGTCTCTCCATTTTGATACGGTACTAGGCGCTGGAGCCACCTTAAAGAATCAAAAAAAATGTAGCTCGTTTTTTGTATTTTAACCAGAAATTTGACACAATCATTGAAGTCTATGCTATGGTTAGCCTAAAATATACAAACAAAAGTTTTACTGCTAAAGACTGAACTAAAACAATTGTTTCATTAACTCATAGAATTCTACCAATTAAGGACAATTCAGTATCCCTCTAGCATATACGGAAACTGTAAAAAAAACTAAGAACGATGATTTAATGGAGCATCGTATAATTCTGAATAGCATTTGATTGCTATAGTCAGTTTTTAACATTAAAATGAAATAACAAAATATTTCAGCTAGCACTCAGAATTGTAGATAAAATAAATTTAAAAAAACTTAGATCCATCAAGATCTTGAAATGTCACACTGTCACCCACTCAAATACAGTATGAGGCAACTACGCACGACAAAACAAAATGGCTTTTTTTTTTTTTTTAACAATTACTTGGATGTCACAAAATTTTCCATAACATAATCAACAAATAGTAAAATAAAAAGAAAAGATCTCGCGCTCTACACACTATCACCTTGGGTAATAACGGATTGCTCAATCGTGCGGAGTGTTAAACTATAAATCATTAAATACGAAGCAAATGATCTTCCCGGTGTATTCAAATCAAGAGAGAGTTGGGTGGCAAAACGTCACCGTCCATACCGGAGTCCCAACATATACGCCTGAAAATACGATGACTAACAGATTAATGAAAGGCAAACAAAGAATTCCAAAAATTTAAGGAACAAAGAGAGACTCCATCAATTAAGTTGAGGCACGTTGTAAAGACCACCGTAAGGATTGTACTGTCTCAGTGACGAGGAACTATCTTTCTAAGCTGTCTTCAAGTAAAAATCTAAAAATCTAACGCAATGACTCCGTCTTACTAACGACCAATTGGAAAACCTAAAGAAAGAGAAAAAGATGCCACTTTGACTCTACCTCGTTGATTTTAAATAGCACGACGTAGCAACAGGTGGGGTCAAATTTTCTTGATTGTCAACCCTTCCACCACTATCATCCACGAATAAGCTAAACTCTTTTTGTCTTTTGATACGCGTCTCTCCCTCGCAATACCCTTTCACGGCACCTTTTGCAATTACGCGATTTCCCCTTTTATGCGACCTCAAGTTTCTTACTTTATTCGGTGGCCCTGCGTATTTGAGGTACCATATCTGTATGACTGTACCCTGTATTACCTCCCATCAAGGGTTGAGCATCTTGGTTAGTAAAAACCTCTGTTAGGTCATCTTCAATTTTATCTAGATGGATACCCACAGCATCAAAAAGATCATTTCGCGGAGGAGGATACGGTCAGTGACTTATGGAATAACACTGATATTTTGTATGAGGTGGCGTCAGCAGTGAGTAAGTAGAAGCTTCTGAATTACTCTCGGTCGTATCAACTGAAGATGAAACAAAAAAGGTCATTTTACATCAATCATGGGCTCGTTGCCTGCACTGTCTTCTCTTTAGATGTTGTAGCTCTTGGTGCTCTTTTTAATGAGAGCTTTGATAACCTCTTGCAATGCCCAAATTGATTTTTTCTGCGACGATTGGTCGAGGGCTTAAATAATTACCTGTTAGCCTATATAATTAAAATACAAAGTATGTAGATGTACATGATATACATACATATATACATTTTTTTTATTTTTATTTGTCAAACAACAAAAATAGGGATCCCTACTCTTTTTATTTCTTATATTTCAGTCTTTTCAATTTCTAACATTTCTTATTTCACAAATGATCTAGATGCCAATGAATTGCTTAATCAAAGAAAATTGAGCATATCATTTAAATAATTGGAAGTCACGATTTCGAAACTAACGGCTTAGCGTGTCAGCAGCTTTATTTTTCTGACTTTATAGTGTGCATTATATTAAGATCATAATCCTGTAGCATAAGCATCAGAAGCTCTAACCTTTTACTAAGCATCTAGCATAAACAAAAGTAAGTTAATGCACAATAAGCTGTCCTAATGGTAACTTTTGGACCCAGAATAAATGATTAAAATTTTCCTCAATTATTGCTAAGAATTCCAGGTCCACTGTGAAAAAATTACGTACTGCTCCTTTAAGGGTTTAGCTAGAGATAGAAGCTAACCTTTCACGCTCAAACTCATCATTTTGACAAACAATCGCACCATAATTAACTTTTGGAGCAGCAGTGTGAATCACGAATGAAGCATTACTGCGTTAATAAGCCAAAATAAGATATGTATTAAAAAAATTTTCTAAGCAGTTGAAAGCTAGATCCTTTTTCGGACCCCAATGCCACCTAAAACCAATTTTAAGTTATTTAAGACGGAGAACTTAGTACAAAAATTGGTCAGATTTATAAAAGCTATTTAATATTAGTCAGAGGTGTAAGATTACTAATGACAGATACCTCTCGCGATCTATTTTGATACCCTCCCAACTAATGCCCCAACAGGGCCATCAATTAAATAGTATGCCCCAAACATTTAATTTCTTTCTTACAAAATTGAGCTTTACTAAGTGTAATGGTTTTGTCCACCTCTTGCTTGACACACAAATCCAGTTGTTCACAAATTCATAAACGAACCTGAATACCTATTTCAAGATGGGCGTGGCTACACGTACCACCGCAACTTTAAACCGATTTATACTTAGCAATATACTACGGTCGACCATGGTGTTAAAATGCCGTAAAAGGACCTGATAAACGACTTCATTTAACTTACTAGATTAATATTGTTAAAGACATGGAGTACGTGGGGTACGAGATGATTTTTGATACAAAATGGCCTTTTCAATTCTAACTGTTATTAAAAATCGCAAAAGCATCCGGGTATTTCACTTAAAATTTTGCGATACCCGTTGATAAGATCCGTTAACTTTGTTCTTCGTAAGATGTCAAGGTTGTCAACGTCCTTAATTTGTTCTGAAATTTTTTTATTTGATACTTTCAACTCGTTTTTACGCTAGCAAGATTCTCGTAAAATACGGTGATGAGGTTTGAATCATGGATGTTTGGATATTTAAAAAAAAAAGAACTGATTTTAGATCCCTTCAAGTATTAATTTGATCACGTTTATTCTAAGATCTATAAAAAGATTTGATTCAATTTGGAGATCAGTTCAGATGCTGCAATCTCGAACCAACTTTGGTATGAGGAAAAAATTAAAGTTTCTCATTATACCTTTTAACCAGAGGCAAGCGTGAGCTTGTCGTTTGATTTTTTTGGATTTCTTGCCCGTAAAGCCCATGGCTTCAACACTAAGAACAAGGAACAAATCATACAAATTAAAAACATTTTAATTTTTTTTATAAAATTTTCTTAATAAACCCGTGATTCTGTTTCCTGTACTTATTAAGGCCTGCGTCTCAACATTTACAATAGTTACATAAATTTTGGGGTGTATGATTCAATCTTTTTTTTTGTAAGTAACCAAGTAAAATTTTTTTTGTCAAATGATTCTTCGGCTAGGGGTAAGAACAATAAATTTACTGTAAAATTCTAATGCCCGCTTGACACAAAGGTATCTTTTATATTGCTAGAATTATTTTGATTTGACATGAAAAACTCCTGGAATATCTGTAATTATGATGATATTGAAAATCATCGTTTAACGGCGTTGTATTACGAAGAGATTTTGAGGGTACAACGCCACATAGTTCTCTGAGGATGCTGTTTCAGGATAGAAATGTTGAGTGTTTACTTTTTGTATATGGCTATACTTGCCCCAATTTTCAGTAGACAGACATTTAGGGTTTGCTTGAGGAGTTACATTGGTGCTTGGTCGATGTTGAGCGGTATTTCAGAAAAACAAGAATTTATTTTAGTTGTGAAAACTTTTCTTGTTGTTATAACGATAATAGTAGTTATCTTTAGGCACTAAACTAGGGTTTAGCAAATGAAAAAATTTCTCGAATAGGGACTGAATTGTCCCTTGAGTGTAGCAAATTATGCTGGAGCGTTTCATTTTTAAATGGCAAATTCATCCCCCTTAACATATCCATCAAACAAAAAAGTTCAACTAACGTGATAATTATATGAGTGCTGCACATAAAAATTTGCTATTTTACTTGATTATACAAATGTTGTGACAAGTCAGGCCCAATATTATTTTCACAAGGTGGATGCGATAATTGCTGGACCTTATTGTGAAGGCGTATAACGTATTTATTGTTGGATAAATGATGTTAAGCCATACAATAATAAAATACTAGCTTGCGTTTAATAATGTTTTGTACATTGTCGCTTTAATACTTTTGGTAGATTAACGTACTAAAGTGGTCAAAATTCCTAATTAGTCGTAAAACTAAGAACCACCAATCTGAAGCTAGCCTTTTAAACGACTGCTTTATAAAATTTTTTAGGTGTTAAGTGTGGACTTCCATTCCCTCACTAGAATTCACCAAGTAATAAATAAATCATGTAGGCTGATTTTGAGGTGCTGCACTATAAGTAGGTAAATTAAATCGTAGGTTCTAAGCTGCGGTCCCCCCCCCCCCAATTCTAAAAGGTTCCGTCGTTGCTCTAAGTTTTTTATAGGATAAGGTAACTCGGGTCGTTGTTGTTCTAGATTATGTAATCGACTTTTGCGGTCGCGCCTAAATTAAGCATTTCATTGAGACGCGTAATTAAAAGGTCGATTTGTCCAGTCATGTTTAGCACGAAATAACTCGCCGTAAAAGATTCTTGTGCCAATATGTTGAAGGTATCCGTATTATCGAATGCTAGACCGGTTGCGTTGTTTTAAATTTCTTCGTGACTCAGCAGTGTTCCAGTGTTAACATTTTTGGTATCACTTTCCTTTAATCTCAATATCCTATCCGTCGGATGTGCTGACCATGTTCATTTACACCGTGAGCTAGTTGACGAGCTTTCCCTCCTCTAGGATTCTACTTTTGGTTCTACGCTAATGTTATTAACTGGTACAAACGGACCTATGGCAGAGCTAGGACATATGTACTAGGATTTACATGACGTTAATAATTTATAGTAACATATAAACGCTATGGGTAAGGTCACTGTGTAGTGTTAGATAGGAATGTAATATAAGGAATATTAGCCGAAGCCTTGGGACTCTCTGGTGCTCTTATAAACCCTTCAGTTTACTACGTGCACATCTTAAATAATACTGTCAGTGCCAGAGTTTGGTATACATTTTTTAGCATGAAAGTATCGGATCTTATACGAACGGTTTTATTCTCATGATCGACAGCTCAATTTTTTCTTGTAGTATTTTATAGAACTGGTAACTATTACAAGGTTTTATATAGTTTGTCAAAAAAAATTCGTTCGAGAGAACATGAAGACAAGTATCACGAGGCTCTTTAACTAAACAGCACGTATTGACCATACCTATATGTATGGCGTATCTGATAAGTCAACTAATCTTGCTTGGCTGCTGTAGAATAATTGTTGACAATGTTAGAAAGAGAGTGTAGAAATGATTAAAAAATAATTTCAATTTAATAAAGTATACTCATATTGTACGAGAAATACAACTTTCATAAATTATCACCTGAAAATATAATTGCTGTTGATTAAATTACAACAATTCCCGTAAAACTTAATACTTTTATGTTACAACATTTCTTACTTAACCCTAAATTAGGCAGAGCCACCTAAGACGTACTTGTTGTCACTACTTACAAATAAATCTACCCAAGTGTCACTCACCGATTTTGATAAAACTTTGCAAAGTGGGAGAGAATCAAAAAGTAAATCACAAGTGTTTTTTTATTGGCTAAGAACAATTCCTAGGGGGTAAAATCAACCCTTAGGTTCTCACCCTTAATATATATTTTCTGTAATATTTCCTTTTAAACTCAATATTTAAAAAAAAAATAGTTATATGAAAATTGTTCCCATCAAAAAGCATTTATAATTAAAGAAAAAATTTTACAGTCAGGGTTGCATCCCCTACGTTTGAGGGATTAAAACTATGTTTTTTATAGTAAAACGCTTTTTGAAAATTCTAAAATTCGTTGAAAAATAAGCAAAAAAAATATTTTTGCATGTTACATAACATGTGCAGTTAACCCATATTTGTTTTTTCTTAAAACAATCCCTTTTTGAGGTAAACTGTCGCTATTTAAAATGAATTTTTTGGGCCGTTTAAGTAAACTAGTGAAGCATAAAAATTGATGTACGAGAGTTGTCCAGGTTGCTGATTGCGTCTTTGTTGTCAGATTTTGGAAACTAAGAATGATAAACCTAAAATGGAAGAACAAAGATAAGAATCCAACACAGAAAGGATAGCAAGCAATCAAAAATTAAAATTTGTGACTGATTTTTTTACTTATTAAATAATTTCTTAATGAATTCTCTAAGTAAATACAGAAAAGGGGTAAACGCACCATCTACCGTACACCCGTAAATTTATTTTATTTTGTTACCATGATTGTAAGACAGTTTGATACTAAGTATTGACTCACTAAATTTTAAATTGTTATTTAGGATCTCAAGAGAGCACCAAAATTTTTTTAAGATGTTAGAGCTTGTTAAAATGATTTTATAATAAAAATATGAAATAGAAGTCATGTTCCTATTTCCGTACTGCCGTTCTCATTACCGGACCCCATCTACTGTACGCGTTTCAATTACCGGACCCCATTTACCGTTTGGCGACAGATTTGACTATAACCTCACATTTTTGTTTACAACTGCATATCGATCTTAGTTCCTGCTACATAAATCACGATGAAAATGTCAAAAGCAGAGAAAGATGGAAAATCAAAAATTAAGGAAAAAACGCCAAGTCAATTATGCAATTCAAAAAGATAGCAGACAGAAGAATCAAAAAAGAAAAACAATTACAGAGAGAGAAACAAAGATTAGAAAAAGAAAATAAAAAATTACGAAAGCAAGAAGAGAAGTTAAAAGCCATTGTAAACAGAAAAAAGTCTGTTGAGGAAGATTTAATGGACGAGACAGAAGCTATTGATTCACAAAAGCAGATTGGAGAACTTCAAGAGAAGCAATTAAAACTAAACCAAAAAAAAAACAAAGATTCATCATGAGTAGTTTTTGTAATGAAAGTTATTCTTGAATAATTTTTGCCAAGTGATGTTTTATTTAGTATTAATAGATTTAATTGTCGTGAAGCTGAAACTAATCTAAGTTTAATTACTGCTTGTTTATATGAAATACCTTATTTGCATTTATTAAAAAAAAATTTATTCATTAAAAAGATTTCTGTTTTATATCATGAGATATTATTGCTTTTCAATATTTTAATTAGACTGACAAAAATCAGTAAAAAAGCTTGAGACTATAATAGTAATCAACTTACGATGTTATGAATATTCAAGAATAACTTGCATTACAAAAATTACTCATGATAGATCGTTGTTTCTTTTTTGGTTTAGTTTTAATTTTTTCTTTTGAAGTTCTCCAATCTGCTTTTGTAAATCAATAGCTTCTGTCTCGTCCATTAAATCTTCCTCAACAGACTTTTTTCTGTTTACAATGGCTTTTAACTTCTCTTCTTGCTTTCGTAATTTTTTATTTTCTTTTTCTAATCTTTGTTTCTCTCTCTGTAATTGTTCTTCTTTTTTGATTCTTCTGTCTGCTATCTTTTTGAATTGCATAATTGACTTGGCGTTTTTTCCTTAATTTTCGATTTTTCATCTTTCTCTGCTTTTGACATTTTCATCGTGATTTATGTAGCAGGCACTGAGTTCGATATGCAGTTGTATACAAAAATGTGAGGTTATAGTCAAATCTGTCGCCAAACGGTGAATGGGGTCCGGTAATTGGAACGCGTACGGTAGATGGGATCCGGTAATGAGAACGGCAGTACGGAAATAGGAACATGACTTCTATTTCATATTTTTATTACAAAATCATTTTAACAAGCTGTAACACCTCAAAAAAATTTTGGTGCTCTCTTGAGATCCTAAATAACAATTTAAAATTTCCTGAGTTAATATTTAGTATCAAACTGTCCTACAATCATGGTAACAAAATAAAGTGAATTTACGGGTGTACAGTAGATGGTGCGTTTACCCCTAGATAAGAAACGTTCTTCATGAAACACCTTATTCATTATTTGCGGTTTGTTTAATAATACCTTCGTTTACAATGTCTTCCTTTTCTTAATTTTTTTTTTTTTACGTTACTTCCATTCTAAAACGTCCAAAAATTTTTTTTTCTGTACAACTATATAATAGATAACTTTACTTAAATGTTGAATGAGTAAAACAAACGAACTATCTAGAGTTCGTTTTAAAAAAAATACTCACTATCAGAAATGACTGAAATGTAAATATAATCAATTAAGTAAGTACTAATATTGTATAAAATCATTGCTAACTAACAAATAACTACACATACAATTTAAATCTATTATTTTATTGAGGAATCTCATGTACGCTGATAAAATCATTGGCACATGAATCATCTAGGTGCTAAGTTCAATCCCATTGCCAAAGGACCTTCCAAAATTAAACAAATTTTATTAGAATGAAGTTCTTTATGTCGTGTTACTCGGGGGGCTAGAGTTTTAAAACCGACAGATTTTTTTTTTTGAAACGAAAGTGGTTTACCCGGAGTCTCTTCCTTTTAAGTTTCCCCCCTTACCCCGTCCTCCCTCACCTACTGTTCTCTATGCACTTCCCCTCTCCCCACTATATATGTATATCTGCCAACCGTGCTATAATTTTCTACACACCTTTACCCTCCATTCCCCCTCACACTCCCAAGCAATTAATTTCTAAACAAACTTTTTTTTTCCCACAGTAATTCTTATTTTACTTTGAATTTTTGTCTTTTACATTTCTAAAAAAAAAAAAAAAAAAAAAAAAAAAACACTCTCCAATAAAGAGATTTGAACCCTCGTCCTCCTGCATATAAATCCAGTACCTTATCCACTCTGCTACGAGCGCTGCCGATTATAGAAACTCGGTTTCTTATACTTATGGTGAGGTTCGTAACTATAACATTCCATTTTTAAATGTATTCACTGATAATACATTCAACTAATGGTAAATTATGTATTTGTTTTCTAAATGATACATCTAAAAAAAAATTAAAAAAAAAAAAAACATGTAGAATAGAGTTGAAGAACGTATCAATGGTTTTTAAAGGTGCTTATTTGGAATCGAACAAACAAATTATGTTACATTATCACATAATTACATAAATAAAGTAATTCATTAAATCAATTATAAATAAGTTATGTAAAATCATTATATAAATATATTTCGAGTTTCATATCATTTTAATAGTTTTTATGGGCACTTATTTTTAATTTGATAATTAAATAATGGCACAATGTCATTGAGTAATTATATAAAAATGAAACGAAAATTGTATTGATGGGCTATAAAATCGCAAAAAAAAAGTGAAAAAAAAATTTTTTTTTAAATTGATAGAATGAAATATAAATATAACATAAAATAAAATTATAAAAGACATGAATAAGTACAATGGAATGAAAAAAAAATGAAGTAAATAAGGGAATGGAAAGAAAAAGTATTAAATATGAAAATAAAAAAAGAATTTAAATAAAGGAAATACAAAAAAATCTTAAAAATGTAATAAAATAAAATATGAAAAAAAATAAAACAAGAAATGAAAAAAAAAGAATACAACAAGAAATAAAGAAAAGAAATAAACAAGAAATAAAAAGGAAAAAAAACAAATAAAAAGATTATAAAGAAAATTAAAACAACAAATCAGGAGGTATTAATGGGTCATGGGACCCACGGTAAGAACGAAGTTCTTTAGACATGAGATGGGTATAGACACAATTTCTCAGGTAACAAGGGAGTCGCCAGACCCACAGGAAGAACGAAGCTCTGTGAAGTAAGTACTGCATTCATGTTGTTTACTAAAACAAAAACTTGAAAAACGAATGAAAAAAAAAAAAAACAATGAGTAGTTTAGTACTCACGATGGTTCTTCGTGAGAACGTCGTGCATAAATACAGTACTCATGAAGTTTAACCATCGTGAGTACTAAACTACTTGTTGTTTTTTTTCTTTATTCGTTTTTCAAGTTTTTGTTTTAGTAAACAACATGAATGCAGTACTAACGTTCACACAGCTTCGTTCTTCCTGTGGGTCTGGCGACCCCCTTGTTACCTGAGAAATTGTGTCTATACCCATTTTATGTTTAAAGAACTTTGTTCTTACCGTGGGTCCCATGACCCATTAATACCCCCTGGTTTGTCTATGTAACTTAGTTTTCTTAACATAAATAACAATGGTGTTCTTGCTTAATCTGCTCCAAATAATTTTTCTTAACAAATTCTGTTAAAATTATGAACAAATATTATTTAACAAAATAAAATTTTTTTATTATTTTTTCATTTATTTTAATTTTACGTAAAGAAGGTAGATTTAAACTTTTTATGGAAACCTATTGGTTCTTCGTAAAAACTTAACAAATTTTGGAAAATGCGTTTTTGCGTTTAAACAATTCTTATTTTACATTATAACAGCCGACCAGTGCTAAAAATATTTATTAAGCCTTGTTCTTAAATAATACACTAAAAATTATCTGCTGAAAATGTCTGATTTGTATCCAGTAAGCCTAGAACGTATGGGGCTTTATATGTATGTAACACGTGTATACCCAGGCACTTAGGTTCATTATACATAAAGTTATAGTTTATCCATATTATATGCACGTCAAAACTCCGTATGTTTGAGGTTTAGTGGTAACAAATTATATATACTTAGTGGGTCATAGTTTACATAAGTATTGTTTTGTTAAATTACATGGTTTAACAATGGGGATTGTGCATAAAAAAATTTTTTTTCTGTTTGCTCCATCTTGTACAATTTTGAAATATAGCCAGTACGAATTCTTCCTTTTTTTTTTTTAACAAAATAAAACTGTAAAAGATATAGTAAGGACGTATTAGGGCATACGCTGAGTACGCATTGGCAGATAGGCATTTGGCTGAGGGGGCTGCAAAGGAGGAGCTAGAAATATTTTTTGTGTGTACTAATACTATACAATTACATCTTTGAACCAGTCAAAACGGATTTCTCACCGATTGAAGTAAACTAATTCATCAAGTTTGGTGGCTTGTTTCTAAATCTTATAAGTATATTGCAAAATTCCAACCCTTTAAGAGGGCAGCAGTGGGTGGTGAACATATAGTCACAAAACTGTTAATCCAGCCCTGGATACAGTACCTTAAGGTTATAGTTTTTTAATCGTTACAAAAAACGCCATATATATGTGACGTTGTGAATCATACATTATACATGTTTAATACATGTATAATTGATGATTATTGATGAAAATAGTTAGATGCGTAACATCAAAATGGATTAAAAGCTGTCCAAGATACAGTGATTTCAAAAAAGCAACAAACGTTGGTCTAACCTAAAACAACATGGAATTGGCTAAATAAAATTTGTTCGAAGTATAACCATATTATCATTATATTGAATTGAAGTATTTCTGAAAGTTTGAAGAAAAAACATTAAAAAACATTTATTTTTACTCAAGTTATGGTGTAAAATTGAAAAAGTATGTTATTTACTGTGTATGTTTTTACATACACAGGGAGTATGTATATCCAAATAAGTAGTATATCTAAAGTTACGAACAACAGAGAAAATTTAAGGTGCTATTTTAAAGTTATTATTTCTTAGAAAAAAGAAAAACCACGTGTCGACTATTTTTTAAGACTCAACAAGACGGATTAAATAAAATTTTTTTATAAAGAAGGCTAATTATTTCAACACAAGTAGCAGTTTGCTGTCAAAAAGTTAAGTAACCATCGTTTAATATGCAGCTGAAATTCTCAAAAAATAATTTTTTTTTAAACTTAAGCAATGTTTTGCTGAAAACTAATGAAAATTAAAAAAAAATTAAATAAAGTTTTTTTAATTTAAAATAAATCAAGGAATCGAAAAACATTTAAATTTGTTTGAAAAACGATTTTTTTTCATATTGTTAACAAAATATGTTAATAAAAATTTTTTAAGAAAATATGGAAAGAAGCCTTTTATATTTGTTATCAGGGGAAGGAAATGTACATAGTAACACTTTTAATTTTGGGGAGCTTTTCTTTTCAGATCGACTTTGGCTTGTAGATTGAAATTCATGCTATTAACTTGGTGTCGATTTTGGCATATGGTTCGTACAAAAATTACTTTTGCTTCTAAATTTCTACTGTTCACTTTTATTTGATGCCATTCATAGATTAAATAATGACATCAAATTCAGCACTGTCAAATCTCACTTGATGAGAAAAGTTTTTAGTGTTTAAGGTGGCTCCAGCGCCTAGTGCCGTATCAAAATGGGGAAACTAAAAATTAATCATTATTTTCTTTAAAATATGGTATAAAATTATCGTAGAGACTGATGTAAGCCATATTCTACATTTTATCTGTTTCTTTAGTGAGTTACTATAATAAAACAAAAAAGTTTTATGTTGCCCTAATTGACGAACTGTTACGGTACGCTCCTAAGTTCAAGAATGTGGCAACATTGCTTAGCTGTAGTTATACCTATATATATATGTACTCTGCAGAATGCAGACAGCTGAGAGCTGACTTACACTCGCAACTGTATACTTAGTCTCCGATTATTCAAAGATTTTATTCGATAACAAGACACTTTTCTCATGTCATCGAAAACTGCGTAATAATATATACAAGATAGTATATTTTTTACACCTTACGGGTTATTTATAAAAGTTCAGCAGTAGGTTGGATATCGTGTAAGCTTGCATTTCATATCCAACCCATCTTGAAACTACGATTTTGTAAGCATGATTTCTTACAATTTTCATCGTCAACCTTAATTTTTTTTTTATACGAATAGAAAGGTGGAAATTTAAAGAATATAATTCAATTTTATTAACCTCGGTTGGGTTATTTATAATTTTAACATTGAGGCCACTGGAGCCACCTTAAGAAAAACTACTTGTTCTACGATTATATACCATAACTGACACCACGCCAAGAGCATATATGTATTCATATACCAAGGCTTTACTCGCTGTCTGTAGGGTAGTATCTTTAATAAATCATTATATTATAATTCCGTGCCAAAAGACGTAGCTTTATAAACACTCAAGTAGTTGTGAATAAATACGAGCTCTTTAAAACCTCTGTTTTATATTTCATACTAAGTGTTTTATTTTATTCGATTCAACTTACCTATCATACAGATAAGTGTGTTTGAAAAAGTCAAGAGAGATATTGGTATACATTTACCTTTTTATGCCCAAAAAATTTGATAAAAGATGCAGTCAATTGTCGAATTATTGTTGATACTTACGATAGCTTATGCTTCATTGATTGTAGTGCAGTACCTGAACCTGTTGCACGTAAAGATGATGAAGACAATTACTCTGTTAATGATTGCATGACCTACAATGATGAATCCAATTAACAGATTGATATCGAGTGTAAAGAAGCAATAAAATTTTGCCATTTAGGAAAGAGAAAAAAAAAGAATTTTGAGTCAGTACAATAAAAATTCAAGAAAGTCTTCAAACAGAGAATACTGTATACATGGGAAAAACAGTTAAACGAATATGGTGAAAGAATTGATAAATTGTCTTTAAATGTTTAGCAACTTATCTTATACAACCACTTGATGTGTATACACTTTCAGATCCTTGAAAAACCTTATAAGGTTTTTTGGACTTTTATCCTTTTGTATGATTACAATATTAACTTGCACTTGAGGAGCAATATTATGAAAATTCAGTCACTTATGCACGATTAGTTTCCTGCTCCTTGATTCATAAACATGTTCAAATATGCATGGTAAAAGAGCGATCACATTTCAGATAAGCCTGGGCCTATTAGAACACCCTTAATTTTTGTTTTAAAAACACTTGTTCAAACTGCATGTTGTGTGACGAAGTCAAAATCATGAAATGCTTGTGGTGTACTGTATTATTGTGCATGCAACACTTCTTTGCATTTCGGAGGCCGACTTGCTCTCGAAGAGATGAGAGGAGGGGGCACTTACGCATCTGGGCGAAGCTCGAATTTTTAACGAACTCCAGAATCTTAAAAAAAAACTTACTGTAAAAAACATAGTTTCAACCCCTCAAACATAGGGGATGCAACCCTCACGGTGAAATTTTTCTTTGATTACGAGTACTGTTTGATGGAGAAAATTTTCAAAAAAGACTACTACTTTTTATGTACAGTGCTGAAGCATAATCAGAAGGAGACACAACGTCGAACGTGGGTATCTGTCTTTCTTGTAAATTGCCAAAGATGGGAATGTGCGAGAAAAACAGACCCACATTAGATGCTGTGTCTTCTTCTACTTGTGCTTCAGCACCGCACATAAGAACGAGCAGTCTACATTTTTTATATGTCTATGTTTTAAGAATTAAAGCTTAAGGGTAGATTTCACCCCCTACAAACCATTCTTTGCCGATAAAGAAATACGTGTCATTTATAGTTCAATTCTGTACCACTATGCAAAGTACCATCAAAATAGGTGAATGACACTTGGGTAGGTTTACTTGTTATCCCAATTGTAAGTTATTTATAAAATTCGATAAAAAAAATTTCTTACCGACATGAACATGTGTATTTGCACCCGCAAATACCTATAAGTACTTATAAAATTATTTCCTTTATAAGTTTATGTAAGTATTACGTCATAGACAGATATAAGATCTTATTATATTTTACCCGGAAAAAATTACCAAACAAAGTACTACTATTAAATTGTACAAAAATATCTATAAAACCTTATAAATGCTAAAACTTATAGGTTTTAATAGAAAAGTTTTTATAAGGTTTAGTGTGATTATTTCGTTTATAAGGATTTATAAGTGCTAAGATCATTTTCACAAGTTATGCTATTTCATAGTTATAAAAGTATAAGACTTTATATGTTTTCTATCGTGCTTATTTAATATTTTTATACTAGAGTTTTGTGAATGGATTTGAGAGTGTTTTCTAAGTCCATTAATAATTATATATGAGACTTTTTCACCTATTTTTTTTATCTATGAATTCTTATAAAATGATGTAACGTAGAAAGTTCTGTAGAGATGCTCTTACAAGAATTAGAACGAATACTTCGTGTCAGGGTTAATAAAATCGTAGATGATTCTCATAACTAGTTATCCGATTTTATGAAAATAACACTGTATAATTTTTTTTAGTTGGTATAGTAATGAATAATTTTATATTAGAGTTCCATGTCTGAAATTTCGAGCAACCCAACTTTATTTCATAGTTTTATATAGGACTATCTCGCATTACCTTTTTTTTTTTTTAAATATTATTAAATATTATAACGTTAGGTCTTGAATAAAAATATTTTTAGATGATTCTCACAACTAGTCATGAGACGGCATTTTAATTGTAAATCATTTGGAAAATATCATAGAATAATTCCTAACATACATGAGCATGTGTATCTAAATCTACAAATACTTATAACTACTTATAAAATAGATTTATTTAAATGTCAATATTAAAATTCCATCATAGAGAGCTGTTCAATTTTATAAAATTTTATCAAGAAAATATTATGTGAGAGAGTATTATTCAGAAAACAAGAATCCACTTCTATAATGCTATAACGTATGGATTTCGAAAAAAATCTGACAAGTATTTGAACAAATATTGTGTACATCGTAATTTATAAAAATTTTGCTTACTTGTGAGGCAGATTATGGAAAAATATAAAAATTGAAGTATAAAACTTTTTAACTTTGTCACTATTATTTGTACTTTTCTATGTGATTCTTCGGCATAGAATTTTATTGCTCAAAGTCCCGTTTTATTGATATATATGGATTTACCGTTGATAAACTTTTTCATCTTAATATTGACGCCCCATACGAAGATTAACGTAGCTCAGACTCTGCTATTTGATTTATCATGAGAAAATTTGAGCCACGTAAGCTTTCGTAAGAGGCATCGATATATTATTTTCAAATGTTGAGGATATCTCAATTTTATTGTATAGTTGTATATATATATATATGGGTTTGCTGTATGTAGGACTTGTATCTTAATACATAATTTTTGAATGATAAATATGTATAAAAGATTACATACATTGTTGAAAAGCTTATCAAATTTTTTGTTACGCCGTTAATGTTTAATAATACTTATAACATCAATTACTTTTCAAGTTTATTATTATTGATCATATTATACGCTTACACTCCATCTAAACCAAGGGTTTCTGGAAAAACTTTTAACATTACGAACTACAAATAATAAATATAACAGTATTTGTGCAGACCAACAAAATGCTATGGCGTTTAAGAGTTAGTAACAATGTTTTTAAGAATATTATTACTAAAAAGATTACACACATGGTTTTAGGAATCATGTTTTACTTTAAAATTTACTTTTTACATTTTTTATTCGGTAATTATTACACAAATACTTTTCGATGATAAATTCATACCGTCAAACAACTTTATGGCATTATGTGGGATTGTAATGATGATTAATTACTTTATACATAACGTAAAAATGCATACACTCATATACAAGACAAATAATTATACGACACTACTACATGTACGGATCACATTAATTATTTTATTATTAATATTATTATTCAAAATGTTATAGATAGTCACACAACCAGTTTTGATGCTGTTAGCGACTTAGATTAGTTGTACATTGTAAGTAATTGTACATTAGTTGTAACTCTCAGGGATAGCTCGACAAAAAAAGCGCTAACTCAAAAAATTCTTTAACAAAGTGATTACTTTTGTACATCTTTACAAAAGCTCCTGCTAATATACTACTTCTCAATAGCGCTAGCTTACAGCAATTTATCTTTTTCTTCAAGCTTAGAGTAATAGCAATACTTTTTTTTGTGAAAAATTTTGAGGTTTAGAGAGGATTTCGTCTTGTTAACTAATAAACTACAAAGTTTGCTTAGCATTTCAAAGGTTTGGAAAGTTCAGAATGATATAATGTTATTCTAATTTTTTTAAATTGAATTAAGTACGGGAAACTATTAACTTTGATAATAAGGATCTGATTATAAGTAGAACATTCAATATAGGTATAAAGGTTCGTACTGACTCCATGTGCATTGACGTCAATGGCGTAACATGACTTTGACAGTCTTAGAACTGACTTCCAAGTTTCTGTCATGAATCTGTAATGTGTGACAAGAAATATTGGCTTTTGAATGTAGACTATTCGACACTAAAAATTTTTGTGCATTAATCATTTTAGTATAAAATACATGCACGCGGTACGCACGATAATTAACTTCTAATAAAATTAAAATTCCATTTTTTATCAGGTTTTCAGTATAAAAAATCTGTAGGAAGAGTAGACAAAAAATGTAAGGATTAAGTTTTATGTAACGTATCGCAAAACAGAGTATTTTTGTGCTCAAAAAGTAACGAAAAAAATGTACATTTGAAATAGCAAACACTTTTTTATCTGGAATCACTGATTAAAATTGATAAAAGTGCGCATTTATCAGATTATATAACATTATTGTTATGAAATAAAAATTTCATTCTTTATTTAGGACTTCGATATAAGAAATTAATGGAAGTACGTAAACGAATTAATTAAAGTGAATTTTATGGGAGAGGTATAGCAAAACAATGTATTTTTGTTATAAGATTGAGAAAGAGATTTTTTCAATTCGGAGAACACACTCTAAGAATTAAACCACATACCTCAGAACGTTACATTACAAAGAAATCTGTATTAGCTATAAGTAAAAAAGGCAAATCATATTAATATTGTCGATTGTCAAACATATATTTCTAAAACATTAAAAATTAACAAGTCAATGATTTTTAAAAGAATCGATCACTTAAAATCAATAAAATGGAAAAGAAGAAAAACATGATCACAAAATCAAAATTTTATATTTAAGCGGTGAAAAGACGTTAGTTAATAATTAAAAAAATGCTAAATAAGGACTGATTGAAATCCATTTGGGTAACCTTGGAATATGAATAAATATATAAATATAATACATACGCATACACGTCCTCATCTATTTATTTTGATTATTATGTTAATGCGTTTTTTGGAAAGAGTTTTCTGATACTTACAACTTTAAAATACATAATTTTCTCAAAAACTTTATTTTTAATGATCAGTTGAATGGAAACAAAGAAAGGAAATTTTACTAAATCAAAACTTTTATTTCCAGTGTTGGTGGTAATTCGACAACAAAAACCTAAAGTAACCAAAAAAATATATATTTGAAATAGTAATCACTTTTCTATCTGGAAAACTGTTCAAAGTTCATAAAATTACGCTATTTATTATATTGTATAATATTATTGTTATAAAATAAAAATTTCATTTTTTCAATCAGGACTTTGATCTAAGAAATTAATTGAAGTTTTTATACACTGAATGAATTTAAGTGAATTTTATGTGAGAGGTATGCTTAAAATGGTATTTTAGTGTTTAGATTGGGAAAGAGATTTGTTTAATGCGGAGAACAGAGTCTGACAGCCGCAACTTAAACCAATAGACAGGAAATATAAGGTTGTCTCTCAAAAACGTTATTTGTGGCAGGATTAAAATTTATCTCCTATCGGAAAATTGTGCCTAAATGCACTTCTAAACGCATAAGTCAAGAGTAATAGACCAATGTAAAATTCGAACTTTGTCTCACGCATTCTAATGGAAATTTATCTCTCATGGAAGAAACCTACTCGATTTAAAACTTTCTGATCTACACGCTACTATTGTTATTTATAGGATATCTTAGACCATTAACAAGATATGAGCAAAACAAACTTTCAAAGGGATTTCGAGACGAGTACGCGATTATTATAAGACTTGATAAGATTGTTGTAGACTTGACTGAACTTAATTTTATGAGAAATATATGATGCACTACCTATAAAAAATTATAAACGAAAATTTTATCAGCGGTAGTATGTGTATTTGCACCCAGATTAACCTGTGAAAACTTCTATTCAAATAATTTCTTAATTTTTTTGACAGATAAAACGGTACGGATGATTTAGGTAAGAACTTATAAAAATTTTATAGGCGTTTCTTGACGAACTTTTATTAAAAATCATTACCTATAAAATTCGATAGTCTTATACTTAAAATTGAAGGGTTAAATCTTATAAAAGCTAATTCTGTTATGTTCCGAAAAGTTCTGATAAAAATTTTATAAGGCAAATGTACATATTATAAGTTAGTGGGATAAACTTATAATGATCTATATAATATCTATAATAAAATTACTATAAAGGAAGATTCATTTTAAAAAATTCATATCTTAAAAAAACATTAACATAGTTTCAGATAGAAAACGTTCCACAGATAAAAACTTATAAAATATTTTATGGGGGTTCCGATAAAAGCATATCATATTTTATGGAAATTTATAAGTACAATACAATTAGGATAGTGTTCTTAAGACTTAGGGCCAACGGGCACAAAATGTTGGTAGACTAAAAGGCACCTGCAGGCAGAAACAACTACTTTTTATGTCTGTAGCGTTCTGCACTCTTACTTTTGTATTGTTTCACAATTAGAAATAACAAACTGTAATAATTATCACATAAAGTATAATTAACCAAAGATCTTTGCAAGAGTTAGAGTAAAAAAAAAATTTTTAAACTGTTGTGCCTGATTGAAAACTGTTAGCTGCAAATTATTTTTTAGTCTTTCTAAATTTATAAAGTGATTTATTAATTTATTTACTATTTGCAACGAAAAAAATTCTTTAAACAAGTACTTTACCGAGTGTTACTAGATAATTAATATAAAAAAAATTTTTTTTAATTTTTGTTGAAGAAGAATAAATATTTTTGTGAAGATAGAAATGAGCAAGTATACCTTGTATGCTGGTACTAAGGTTACGAGAACGCATTCCAGAAAAATAAATATGTATTTACTTTAAGTACCAATAAAACTATAGTTAGTTAACCTTCTGTTATACAGCACTGTAGTTCTAAGTCTGTTTTCTTGCTTTCTTCCTAGGGCTTTTTATACATATAGCAGTCCCTTTTTGTACGTATTGAAAAAAAAAAACAAGGTTAATCTGTTAAGTTAACTCAAACATGTATATGTGAGCGGATTCTGATATGACAGTATAACTTAACTGGCTGAAAGACAAAACAGAACCAGAAGGGTGAGCAGGCAACGCTGTCATGGATGTCTTCTTTGCTGAGCAGTTTTAGTTAAGGTTAATACTGTTAAGCTCTGATGGACTGGCACATGAAGTCAAGTTTATCACTTCCTGCCTTGGAAGCATGTCCAATTTACTTGTTTGTAGGCTCTTATCTAGCTTTTTTAGTCCACCTGACTTACGTTTCTCCCCTTTGTTTTTAAATTAAGTCAGTCAACCTTCATCTCAACTTACAAATCTCAAATTCTTGTCAATTTCCATTATTAAAATTAATCAGTCTTTTCCGTAAACTTTGTTGACTCTCTCTTTTTAGACTACCTTATCGTTGAATCGAAAATTTCTGATTTCACAAAAATTAACTGTCTCTTCTTTGTAAAACTAATGCCCTGTCGATATGTTTTCTACTCATATAAGGCATTTTATTGAGGATTTTAACCTAGGTCGGGTTCTCTTTAAAATTTTGACGTAAACTAGTCAGACAAATCGTCATCTACGATGTATGCTAAGTTTTTACTTTAGTTTGATTTTCAAAAAAGGATGTGTCATGTCGTTCAAGCAATGTAGTGCTTTATAGTATAAAAAGTGAGTCCAACATGTTTTTTTATAGTTTAATGCCAAATATTAGTGATCTAAATTTCTTTTTAATAGTTTAATTCCTTTTTTAATCTACGCCAATGTGCTCTTGTGTGTATTAGGACTAACCAACTGTAGTTTCACTTCTTAGTGTTTAAATACTTGTGGTGTATATCATGTTAAAATTTTTTGTCCTGATCCCGTCTCAAATGGCCTTTTTCCTTTTCGTTCCTCGTAAGGTTTCTAACACTTGTTACAAATAACTTGAAACAGTGACCGGCTTTAGTTTTACTTATCATTGGATAAGCAATATTTAATGTAAAAAATTGTTCAAGAACACTTAGATAAGCCGATAATCTTTGGAATTTCTTAAAGGACTTAAGTTGAGGACCCATTGTATCTGCATGACTTACTTGCATGAGAGTGATTTAACTGCTTTGTATCTAAATAGTTTACAAGGGAGTATACCAAACTCTGAGAGAATCCAAACTTTACATTTCAAAACTGGTTCATTAAGTTTTGGAAATCTTTAGCCTTGGAAAATCTTCTTTGAAACTGCTTTAACTACTTTGAGGATGTATACCTCCCAATCTTAAGTGCGAATGCACAATTGCTCTTTAGTGTGGATTGCATGGTACAATCCAAATTATGTTAATCATATTTTTTTCTGTCACACATAATGTAAGAAGAATCAAAGTTCTTAGAGCACCGATTTAGAAGTTCCATTTTAAGATTTATTCTAGTTTTACTGTTCGTTTACATTGTTTCTTGTGTCATGCCTTTATTGATTTCCAGTGCCGGCCTTAGCTACTCTGGCGCCCTCGGGCAATTTTTCGATGGCGCCCCATGTATATATATATATATATATATATATATATGTGTGTGTGTGTGTGTGTGTGTGTGTGTGTAGTTTTCATTCACAAATATAACGAGTGGCGGTCTTTTTTTCGTTTAGTTGTTGTACACAAGTTTAGCGCTGTAAAATTGTCATTCGGCACAAACATACATAAATGACTATATTTTTGTTTTGATGTCCTCAATAATTTTATCTATTCACAGTCCAATTTTTGCGTGTATTTTTTGAATCAAATAAGAAGAATGTTTGTCGTCTTTCGTTCTTGTTCCAGTTTTAAATTATAAAGACTTTTAAAATACGATTGATTTGATGCTAATACGTTATTTGTTATTTAATTGGCTTTTTGATTAGACTATAATATGTTAGATTTAAATATTCGTATGTATATTTTCGATCTTTTGAAAGAGATTGGGTTTTTGACTTTAGTATGGAGTTGCTAAAATCTTCTTGAGTAAGTTAATCGAGGCACTTTATGTAAATTAGAGATGCCTATATAGGTAGACTGGCATTAACCGAACTCGACTTTTATTTGACCATCTCGACAGTAGCCCGGATTTGAACAAAGTTTCTTGTACCTCTCCAGCTGACTGAAATACTGAGGTGTTATTTTAATGTTAAATACTATGCAAGGTTTCGAATTGACCGCCTTTTCAACCGACATGTGGAGAGTTCTCCAGAGGGCTCTGAGTCTGTGGAAGACTTGGACACTTAAATCATGTTTTCTGCTCTGTCTGTTCATCTATTGTTGTGTCTGCTCGCTGTTAGATCAAGTGATTACAAGTATAGTATAGTGGATTGTAACCGAAGTGTTTTTACAAGGAGTACTTATTCTTGAATGTTGGATGTGTTTATGTTTTGGTAACTCTCCCCTGTCTTCACAGATCATCGGGTGCAGAGACAAGAGCTCTTTAACCTTTTGTTTACGCGGCTAACCTACAAACTTTTTCACGTGAGAATATCTGAATGCAGACATCCATATAATTGAAGGGCAGCATCGAATATCGTGCTTCGTGCTCAGCCAATACTTCTCGAGACAAAACGATTTTTGATAGTAAGTCGCAGATTAGCTTGGTTGAAAATGGTTTTAATAAATGGAAACATTTATCTGAGACGATAGAACTCCACGAAAACAGTAAACTTCATAAGATTTGTTATCAGCAATGGGTTGAGTGTGAGTTAAGATTAAAAACCTGTAAATCTATAGATAGCCAAGAATTAAGATTGATTGAAAGTGAAAAAATGAGATGGAAAAATGTGTTGTATCGTTTGATGTACATTGTGTTGTACTTGGCTGGCAATAATATGGCTTTCAGAGGCTCTTCAGATAAACTGTTTACTCCTCACAACGGTAACTTTTTAAAATTGGTTCAAACAATTGCAAAATTTGATCTCGTTATGGATAATCATGTACAACAAGCCATTACAAACAAAATTTCAGACCATTACTGTGGGAAAAATATTCAAAACGAGTTAATAGAATTAATGGCTAAAAAAGTAAACGACACTTTATTACAGAGAGTTAATGAAGCTGTGTATTTTTCAATTATAGCTGATTGTACCCCAGATAAGTCCCGAAAAGAACAACTATCGATTATCATACGTATTGTGGACTTGTCGAATTTTAACGTTGAAATCAAAGAATATTTTCTAGGCTTCTTCCACGTTAATGATTCCACTGGCTTCGGTTTATCGGAAGTACTGATTGAAAAAGTGGAAAAATTTGGTCTTAAAATTAGTAACTGTAGAGGTCAGAGCTACGATAACGCTTCAAATATGAAAGGAAATGTAAAAGGAGTTCAACAAAGAATCTTAAATGTCAATCCGCTTGCGGTGTATGTGCCTTGTGGTAGTCATAGTCTGAATTTAGTTCTATGTGACAGTGCAAAATCTTCTATAAAATCAGTAAGTTTATTTGGTATCCTGCAAAAACTGTATACACTCTTCTCAGCATCTGTGAATCGTTGGAAAATATTAACTGACCACATAGATACATTAACGTTGAAAAATCTTAGTGATACTCGTTGGGAAGCCAGAATATCTTGCATTAAACCTGTATGTTATCAAATAAGTAGTGTTCATGATGCTCTTATAACCTTATCAGAAGATGATAAATCAGATCACGATACCCGGTATTAGTGTCTGTAAATAATAAATACTATTTTTTCATTAAAATCTGACAATTCTACGCCTTTTTTGAAAAATCATATCATCCAAAGTCAAAATATTCATTATGCTTTATGGTCACAAAGTAACATATTTAACCGTGAGTATTACATAATTTTATTTTGTCTATATTTAGTACGAAATTCAGTACTTAATGCTTTAAGGTCAAAGTGCCCCTTCACACTTATATATTATAGATTCGTATTGCACCAGATAAAAACAATAAATATATTTCAAAATTTACTAGGGCATGACTCTTTTGGCGCCCCTCAGAGCTCGGCGCCCCTGGGCGCCGCCCGACCTCGCCCCCTCCAAAGGCCGGCACTGTTGATTTCCCTTTTTAACGTTGTTTCTGAAACGTTGTTATTCTCATTTTTTGATTTAACCAATACTGCTTTCATAGTACTATACCTATGTTTAGGATGAATGAAGTGTGTGATTTATTTATCCAATAAAGGATGTTCTATGTTCTACTTTTAAAGCTTTTTTTCTTCCTCACTCTACAGGCTAGTCCAAAGATTTGTATGATCTTAAGAAAAAGTCATTTTAATGATTAGTCAAAGGTTTCTTTTTTTCATTGCCCAAGAAAATGCTAAATTTTCTCAGTGATACTAAGTTTTAGAGAGTATCTCAAAATGAGCAGAGTGTATCAAAATTAATTTTAAAAAACTATATAATGTTATTCATTTCGTTAAGATTTACAAAAAAGCTTATTGCACGAAAAGTTCTTATTTCTTTAAAAAACTACAAAACGTTTTTTTTTGTGGATGAAGTACGCACTCATAAAGCGAAACTTCTAAATGACAATCAATAGTGACAAAATAACAAATCCATGGCAGAACAGCTTTTGCTTGAGGGCTTTAATTCATCATCAAATTAATATGAGATTGGATACGCTTTCTTATGTTTAATTTTTTTTAACTATGGCAGCGAAAGAAGCTTTTTCCATGATTTGTTTTATTAGTTTTAGATATTATTTTTTATTTGTCAGACTAAGTACACGCAAACTAAGCCAGGCTTATCAGTGACAACTACTTGTGATATAGTTATGAATACTTGGCAGAGCAGCTTTTGCTAAAAGAATGTATTCTCTTTTTGACTTTAAAAGAAACATCAAAATTCGATTCACTTACTTTTGTTACGAGTAGCGTACGATCTTTGCTTTTTCTTACAAAGTACAGCAAAAAAATCTAATGGCTTTATATCATTTAAAGTTATGGAAAAAAAATTAAAGCAGACGCTGGCTTCTTTTATTTTCCTAATATTTTTCCGCTGAGTATTCTGCAGCTATAATGTAGGTGGGTCCTTACGCAGGCAGAAGCACACTTAATAATCATGTGCATGGCCCATATTTGCAAAAGACTAAAAGTGCATTTTTTTTTCAATTTGGCACTTTCCAGATTGGCTAAGCTGGGTTATAAAGGGTAGTCAACTTGTAGTAAGGTGTTAAAAGTCGATAGAACAGTTATTAAACAATAAAGCTTTTATGATGTTGAAATAATGTCTCTGTTATTGCAGCACACGTAAAGCAGAGCATAGTTCTATCCTTATTGTTTTCTATGAGGCACTACTTATCTTATATTATTGGGAATTTTGCTAAAAAAAAAAAAAAACAAACACAAAACATAAAGAACAAGCGAGTATGAAAAATAAACTTTTCCCTTTCTTTCTTATTAAAAATTAACAATACTTTTCAGCTAAAGCAGACACTTGCTTTGTTTCCTGTGATGCATGTTTCACTGGTACCCGAAGTATGTATGTACGTGAGCATGAAACAGGGATGCTAAGTGACAATTAATTAAGTTGTTTTACCAGAGAGTGGTAAGTGGGTGTGTGGGGGCTCTCATAAGACAGCAAGTAAGTTGTACTACTTGTGCATGAAAATTTTTGCCCACTGCATTATATTCATAAACTTGTGTTAAGCTTGCCAGTACATAAAGGTTAAGCCATTGAGTGTTATGAAAAAGTTACGGCAGATATTTTAACGCAGGTAGTTTTCAACAGTTCGTATAAAAAACTTAGAGACTTCTTGATTGCATAATAAAAGTTAACCTAAGAAAAGTGGAAGGAGACTTAGTTTTTGTTAACAAAAAAGTATTATGTATTTTCAAGAAATATTTTTTTTGAACATCATTATAATTTAAGCTTATGAGAAGGGCTTTGCAACCAAGTCCAAATAACTGCTTCCTCTCATATGAGCAATGTCAGATAATGTGATTTCGGGCGCCTTCGTTTTGGAGATTTCGCTTGTAAAAAATATTGAAAAGTTCCTGTGTACTTTCCTAATTACCTTTGGATTGGGACGTGGAACACGGGCGTAGCTTTGGTCCATTTTAAGGTTAGAAATGCGTGCACATATTCCGTAATTAAATATTAAGTTGTATTAACAATCAAGATTATTTATAAGTAACTATTCTTACAGCAACCTTATTAACGTGATTCCCTTACATAATAAAAAATCTTAAGAAATATGTAACTTAAAAATGTAAATTTACTGTTGATTACAGTTTTGTCTAAATCTGACTGTTAATTGTATTCTCATTTCTTATCATAAGAGCCACTCGTGACGATCTCCCATAAAAACGCATATAAATTTCACGAAACTTCTATCATTTTTTTTTCGTTTTATAAGCACCCAGAGTTGTTAAAATTTTGCTTAAATTTTTTTTTCATACATTATTAGAGCTCTGCATGAATTTTAGTGAAAAACTGACTGTCAATTGCTGAAGGTAGTCAACTTCTTTAAGGTACAACATTTGTTCTTCTTAGCGAGTGAGTACATCTTCTCAAAAATAACAGAATTTTTTGAACAGTGGCTTAGTAAAACAAACGTGGCTTAATAGCTTTTGCTTTAAAAATTAGATCCTTTTTAAAATTTTTAAAAACATTGAGACTCACAACAGTATGCTCTTGCCTTTTTTTCTTTAGCATTTTTGATTTCTATTTTGTAAGAATTGTGAGTGGAGCAGTTCCTGTTGTAGTTATGTAATTAAGGAAGAAGAAAAAAAATAAGATATTAGTATTTAAGATAGCACCTTTCTTTTTTATTTTACTGCATGTTTTGCGCATGCAAGGGAGTCGGGTTCATGACGTATGGTCAACGGGCGATTGATTACATCTATTGTTGATGGATTTATAAAAAATCATTATTTAATCTATACTTTTTTTTTAAGGTGTTAACAATATTATCATCAGTATGTAGAGAAATAATTTTTTAGAGCATTAGAAATTTATATAGTTGAGCTGGTAGTAACGCTTTTTTAATATTGAGGTTACCAAATTGAAACCTTTCTGTTACCTTTTTTTCGATGCTCACACTTAATTCTACCAGTGATTGTGACACTAACAAATACTACTATCTTCAGAAGCTGTAAAGCTAAAACTTATCATGGCTGGATTTATTTTTGTTTTTTAAAATACGTAAAAATCACATGGTCGAATGTCTTCTTTCTTAAAAACAACTTGGTCTTGTCACAGTCTGAGAACTTTTCTCGTAACTTATACAATGGGTTGCGGTCGAGCTCGCAGGCAAAATAGCGTAGAAGAGTACACGCAGATGATAAATTTTTTTACTTGGGCAACGGAGTTTTGCAAGTGACTTTACGCTTATACAATGTTCGTTGGCCTCGCAGATACCATCCTGATTCAGACACTATCAGGTGAGTTCAACAACGATTTATGGTGATGGATATAATCTTGCCACTTTGTACTGGGATGCCTGCACAATGTTTTGCTTCCTGAAATGAAGGAGCATATCGAAGATATGTTTGAAAACGAACTGACGACCTTGATTTGTTCAGTTGCATGACAAATTGGCACTTCCGTTTTCCACGTTCAAACGATGATCAGAAAAACTGGTTAACATCCTGGAAGGGTCTTAAAAAAAATTTGGAATCGAGCCACTGCGTAGAAGATTCCGTCGAGGCCCAAGAGATTCCGGGAAATAGGCATGGCTACGTAACCAACTGTTCAATATATCAATTGATACATGATCGGTTGCGTATTATAGCAAAATCAATAAGCCCTGTTGCGCGGGTAGGGAATGGAAATCAAGAGCCAAAACTGATGTTTGCTGAGGAGAAAAAAAACTAAAAAGGACAATTTTTGATTGCAGACTACAAAAGAAGGTACTAATAGAAAAATCCAGGTGATCAACTTCTTTTATGGCTTAACTAGGCGTAAATCGCAACATTTTCAAGAGTCTGGGTATAAATCCATCGTTTGTAAACCAACCAAAGGGTGGTCTTGATTCTGCCTGTTAGGTACCTTGGGAATATTTACTTGTGGCAGCTCTCTAAGTTTCGTTCAGATTTCCATCGGACCTTTTTGTGCTCGAGCGCTTAGCACTGAGACTCCTCTGGTCCCTAACTTTCTCTCGTTAGAAGTAGTAATGATTAATGTTACTTTTGAAACCGTATTACTTTATTTGTAAATAGTAAGTTACACCGTTCCCAATTGTTCCAAGATCTTTTCCTTGCGATGCCATTTATCTATGAGATATAATTAAGTTTAGTGATCTTTGTATTATTTCAAGAAGTGGAAAAAAACCTAAACGTCAATACCAAAATATTGTTGTGATTTTAGCAACATCATTATTCAAGCCTGTGATATAAGATTTTCCTCGGAATCAAGTGAATCAGAATGATCGAATGCTTATTGTTAAATTAGGTGTTCTTATTTCGTGGTCACGCAAAAGTAAAATACATTCCGCTATTAGTTTCGCTGTACACTAGAGATAATTTAAAACTTATAAGATAAGTGTTCGTTCAGTTGTGCGTTTGAGAGCATAAGGATATATTTACGCATCATAGCAGCGAAGTATTAAAAAAGTGAGGATATCATTATTTATAACAAGAGTACAATATATACCTTGTTTTTATATTTTTGTTTATTTATCGCTTATAACAAATGATTTAACTTTTGAATTATTTTGGAAGTAACTTTAGCTAAAAGAGCCAATTTCATCCTAATTTGTCGCTCGGCAAATATATGTATATACTAGTGGGGCTTACGCCCCCTGCGCGCACTGCGCGCCAACCCCCCAACTTTTGAATATCTTATAAGAAATACATTTTCATAGATTTTGTGTATTTATTCTTATTTATTCTTAATTTTTTCAGTTACACAGTAAAGTAATTGTTGGAAAATTATATCACCACGTCAAATTGTTAATGGGAATTTGTGATTCCTGATACATTAAGTTATCTTGAAACATTCGAGTTTTTCTCTGAATTAAAAAACACATAAACTTTTCAATAGAATCCAATATTCTATTCATGTTAATTAATGATATTAAACATATCCTCACTTACAGTTTTGGAAAGAAGAAAGAAAAAAATCAACATGTTATCATAACGGAGAAATTCGTCTAAGTCCTTCAAGTAAATATGATGAAGAATTGAAAACTCTTTTACTTCATGATAAAAATTTTAGGGTGTTAATTCAATATTACAATAGTATTTTTAGTTTTGCATTATTAGTAAGTAAATAAATAGAACAAAAAGAAAAAGGTGTGTACAATATTAAAATTCAAGGACAAATTTTTCATGTTACACCAAATACTTTTAAATACGATATCGATGAAACACCGAAAAATATTCAACTTTATATATATGATGATTAAATTGCTATAGAAAAGAGACTAAATTCAAAAAAAAATACTAATTAACTTAAAGAACACATTGGAACTTTGACTTACACTATGATGAAAAACCCCATAGCTAAGAAATACAAACATTTACATGAAATTACTAATATAGAAAATTTACCGAATTATAAAATGATTTTTTTACGTAAAAATAATTAACAAAAACATACGTATAATGAACCATTAACTGCAGAATGTAGTGTAATTATAGTATTAAAATCGGGATTACCAAAAAATTTTGATCTTTGTCTTTACCCTGAGGAAGTACCAGACGCATGTCTTACAGAAACGATTTTGAATAAGCTTTCGCATTTCATAGATCCAATGGTTTTTCCCCTATTTTTTTCTTTAGGAGATTTAGGATGGAGTACAGGTTACTTCAAAAGTTATTCTAAATCGAACAAAAAACTTTCTATGTTGCAATATTACGCAAATAGACTGTCCTACAGACCAGATAATAAAAATTTTAGTCCCTTATTATATTATACGGAGGAAGGTTAACTTAACAATTTTTTATACATTCATACATTATGATTGAGCTTAAATGTCTAAATTATTTGAGATACAATCAAAAAAATTTAAGAATAGAGTGTTACGAAGGATTATTAGATGCGATAGCTAACAGTGCATCAAATTTATCTAAAAATTTTGAAACAGAGGAAAAAATAGGAAATCTTTATATACCACCTTCTACGTATATAGAAAGTGCGAGATACATGCAGAAACATTATCAAGATGCAACGGCCATTATAAGAAAATGCGGTAGACCAGACTTACTAATTACAGTGACATGTAATCCTAACGAGAAAGAATTGAACCTTTTATTATCTAAATAACCAAAAAATACAACACCAAATGATATTCCAAATATTACAGTTTAGTGATTCCACATAAAATTACAATCAATTTTAGATGACATTATTAAAAAAAATCTTTTTGATAAAGTATTAGCATACGTTTACACTATTGTATTTCAAGAACGTGGTTTACCACATGTACACTTGTTAATAACATTACATCCTGATGAGGAAATCATATCACTTGAACAAATTGATAAATTTATTTAGGCTGAAATTCCCTCAAATAATACAACAATTACAAAATTAGTGATTAAACACATGCTTCATGGCCCTTATACAGACAAAAGTCCATGTATAAATAATTTTCACAAAAAGTGTACAAAAAATTTTCCAAAAACTTTTACAAACCAAACTACATGTAAAAATAACGGTTACCCACAATATATGAGAAGAAATAATATGTCTGAAAAACATATTTACAAAAGTCTGAGCATAGATAAGACTTATGTTGATAATTCAATGGTTGTTCCATACAATAAATTTTTGTTAATAAAGTATAAATGTCATTTAAACGTTGAATATTGTGCAACAATACAAAGCATAAGATATATTCATAACTACATGCATAAAGGTAGTGACAGAGCATACATTAAAATAGAGAAATCAAACGAACTAAATGAAGAAATAGTAGATGAAATTAGTAGTTCCGTAGATACTAGGTATGTAAGTGCAATGGAAGCAGCTTGGAGACTTCAAGTATATCCAATTTGTGGTAGAAGTCATACAGTTGTAAATCTAGCTGTTCATCTTGAAAATGAACAAAAACTCATATTTGAAGAAAATAATATCAAAAATGTAATTAAAAATTATAAAACACCCCTTACAGCTTGGTTTAAATTAAATAAAGTAGATGATTTTGCAAAATCACTAAAATGTGTTAACATTCCAGAACATTACATTTTTGACAATAACCTAAAATTTGGAAATAAAGGAAAATTACACTAAAAAATATTGCTACAGGTAGATTAAACATAGTATCTCTAAAAGATCATAAACGCTTTTTTATAAACTTATTTTAAATAAATTACATGGGGTTACATCGTTTGAAGACGTTAAAAAACATAATGGAATAACATATAAAAATTTCAGGGATACTGCAATTGCAATAGGTTTAATGGAACATGATTCTGAAATCCACAATAGTTTTAAAGAAGCCATAACAATTATGTTTTCATACCAGTAAAGACAATTTTTTGCTTGGTTTTTAATTTAAGAAAACATTCAAGGAGATGAAATATGGAATAAATATAGAAAATATTTTACGGAAGACTTTGATAATAATAATAATAATTGTGCTCTTCTACATATTAATCAAATTTTGGTATCAGAACGTAAATCATGTGAGTCTTTTAGTTTACAGAGACCAACCATTAGCAACTATATGAATTTTTGAGAAAAAATACTATACAATATTTCCATGTGATTTGGTAGAAATGTAGTAATAGACTTTAACATATTGACAAGGCTGGCAAAATGCAATGTTACAAGATGCTAACAAAAAAAGTCAGCCTACCAAAAACTTTATGCTAACAAAGAAACCAAGGGATCCAATATATTGAAAGACAATTGATTGTTTTTAAGGCTAGCTGATTATCGTATTGTGCAGTTATCTGTAACTATTTGATTAAATATTGAAATATACATTGTTATTATACCATGAAGCCATATTGAACTCTCTGGCTTGAATAAAGACTTATACTATACTTCTCGGTAGGGGGCGGTGGGGGGACATGAAACAATGCGTGGGAGGTCGGTGGGGGGGCTGTGAGAGGTCAGTGGGGGGATGTGGAGGGTTTTAAGAAAAACTACGATATGTCAAATAAGCAATATGTCAAAATAAGCATAAAAATAACGGATTTTTACCTTATTTTGTGGGAGGTTGGTAGAGGGTCAGTGGGGGGGCATATGGGGGACGGTGGGGGGCTTTAAGGGGTTTGTGTGGAATGCCCCACTGAGTTAACTATATAATATGTATGTTAGTGGGGCTCCGCCCCCTGCTTGCTCCACGCACCCACCCCTCCTTTTATTGTGTTATAAGTGTAATTTTTTTAAAATAAGGTTGTATTAATATTTTTTAAAGCTTAAAAAAATGATTATATTAATTGTTAGCATGGTAATAATATGTTAAAGTATATTTTACGGATTTCGGAAAACTATGGCATTTTTTGAAAATACTCAAGAATAAATTTTTTACGCTGGGGAACGATTACTGGTCCACTTTTAAGGAAATATGAAGAGCAAGCTGCCAATTTCAAATAAAAGTAGTAAAGTTTATATAGACAGAGAGATGTACCCTTGACTTTTTGTTAGTGAGCTTTATTATTTTTTCTAGTGGCTCTCTTTTTTAAATCAGCTGTCTGTCCTGTATGTGTCAATAGATATTTCTAATTTCTTAGAACTATATATGCCCCCTGCGCTCACTGCGCACCAATTCCCGTAATTGCAAATTAGATTTATGAAGTATGGAAAAAAAACCCGAATTATATTGTTACTCAAAACTTATATATGTAGAAAATGTACATTAATTATAATTAATTACATAAATTTTTAACAAATACTTGTTATTTTCCCTGACTAATATCAGCTTTATCTATGGGATTAGTAGAACACGATTTTTAGAACGATATAATTTTTGAAGAAGCATGTAATGTTATGCTGCCTTTTCAACTACGAACATTTTTCGTATGGTTTATTATGTCTGAAAATTTTTTTGGTAATATTGTTTGGAACAAATACAAAGAATTTTTCATTGAAGATTGTAAAGATGATCAAAATAAAGCTCTTTTACAATCAAACGAAATTTTTGATTCTTCAAATATGTCTTGTAAAGATTTCAGTTTACCAGAACCAACAGAAACGATAATAAAAAATATTGATACTGACAACAATGAAAGAATATTTTGTTAACATAAATTCCATGAAATGTTTTCACAACTCAGTCATGATCAACGTCGAATTTTTCAAGAGATAATAAAATTTGAAAAAAAATTTTTTTCATCGATGGTCCTGGTGGATCTTGAAAAACTTTTCTATACAAAACATTAATTTATTATTTTATATCAATTGAAAAAAAAAATCTTACAATGGTTCGGACAGGTATTGCTTCTATTTTTTTATAAAAGGAAATGACCACTTACAGAACTTACAGCCTTCCTTTAGACTTAAGTACTATAGAAAGTGCATTTTTCCAGTTTAAGCAAGATAAATAAAAATTGCGTAATGTAGAAGTAATTATTTGGGATAAAGCTTCTATAATACCAAAAAAAGCGTTAGAAATTGTTTATAGGACTTTAAAAGATTTATCTAGTAGTAATAAACCTTTCGGAAATAAAATAATAATTTCAGGTGTAGACTTTCGTCAAACTCTCCCAGTAGTAAAAAACGGAAGCAAAATTACTATTGTTCAAGAAATCATAAAATAAAATTTTCCAATTTTTGATTTTATTTAATATTTTTTATTTGAAAAATAATATACGTTCAATTCATAAGAAATCTTCTTCATTGCTACTGGATATAAGAGAAGGCAAAATAAAAACTTTTATTATTCCTCAGACATGAAAACAAAAGATGTATGTACTAAAATTTTTTATAATGATGATGATTCTTTAATAAGTAAAGCTATATTAACATCACACAATAAATACACTCATTTTTTTAACAAAAAAATTTTAAATAATATAGTAGAAGCATTAGTAAAGTACTATAGTATTGATAAAGCAACTCACAAACGAGTACATAAATCAGAGGATAATATTTATGTTAATTTTTCTACAGAATATTTAAATAGTATTAAAGAAGGTCTTTCTCCACATAAATTAAATTTGAAAATTAACGCTATTGTAATGTTGATACGAAACTTAAACATATCTGAAGGACTTGGCAATGGAACAAGAATACGAATTACAAAATTATTTAAGTAGAACATCAAAGCTGAAATAATCACAGGTGAAAAAAAGGAAATAAAGTCTTTATTCCAAGAATAACACTACAAACAAACAACTCTTCTTCGCTATTATTTATATTGTACAGAAAACAATTTTCATTTACCTTAGCTTTTTCTATGACTATTAATAAATCTCAAGGTCAAAATTTTGATGCCCTAGGAGTATACTTTAGAAAACCATTATTTTCTCATGGGCAATTGTATGTTGCATTGTCTAGATGTAGAATTCCAAAAAAAATTTTTATCCAAATTGAAGCAGAAAACAAATTGTAAATTAAAAAATATTGTTTGGAATGAAATCTTAGAGTAACAAAAAAACGATTCTATAGTTCATTACTATTTTTATACTTTCTTGCAAATTTGATCTTTCATCAAAAAAGCAAATTTCAGTACCGTCTAGTAACCAGATTTATGTAATCATAAAACTTACGTTTTTTGTAATATGTTTTCAGATACACCATCATGGATGCAAAATTCTATCAGTTTGACAAATGTAACTCAAAATTTTTAAATCAAGGGTGTCTATCATCGCACGAAAAATTTCTCAAAAGAAATGATTATGGATGATCGCCGAATCACAATTAGAGAAGTTGCTGATGAAGTTGGCATATCATTTGGCTCATGCCATCATATTTTTTCAAATGTTTTGGGCATGAAACGAGTGGCAGCAAAATTCGTTCCAAAACTGCTGAATTTTGATAAAAAAAACAAACGCATTACCATCGCTCAGGAGCTGTTAAACGACGTCAACGACGATCCAAATTTACTTGAAAGGGTCATAACTGGTGATGAAACATGGGTGTACGGTTATGATGTCGAAACAAAAGCACAATCGTCCACGTGGAAGCACTCAACGTCACCAAGAGTGAAAAAAGCACGTCAAGTTCGATCAAATGTCAAGGTTTTGCTTACTGTTTTCTTCGATTATAATGGCATAGTGCATTAAGAATTCTTGCCAAAAGGTCAAACCATCAATAAGGAGTATTACCTCGAAGTAATGCGACGTTTGCGTGAAGCAATTCGAAAAAAACGCCCCGATTTATGGAAAAAAAATTCATGGGTTTTGCACCACGATAACGCACCTGCTCATTCATCGTTGCTTATTCGTGATTTTTTGGCTAAAAACAAGACTGTAATCATGCCCCAACCTCCTTATTCACCAGATATTGCTCCGTGTGATTTTTTCCTGTTTCCAAAGTTGAAGAGACCCATGAAAGGTTAGCGTTTTTCATCGATTGAAGAGATAAAGGCAGAATCGCTGAGAGTGCTACAGAGCATTACAAAAAGTGACTATCAAGGGTGTTTCGAAGACTGGAAAAAACGCTGGCATAAGTGTATTATATCTAGGGGGGATTACTTTGAAGGGGACCATATAGATGTAGACGAATAAATAAATATTTTTTTAGAAGAATGAGAATTCCGGGTACTTTTTGAACAGACCTCGTATGTTAAGTTTGTAGATAACATATGAAAAAGTTTGAAATGTACATTATACTGAAATAATTTTTATGTCAAGATTTTTGATGATTGTCACAGGCTTTAATCATCCGTATTACTAGACACGTTACTTACAATTAAATGGAATTGAATTAAACTCAATTCAAATTAATTAAAAATAGAGCAATTAAAAACCCATCTCATAACCGTTGTGTCCAGAAGCTGTTGTTTTGCGATCGTCAGTTACGTGTCAACTTTTATGGTCAATTATTAGCGCAAACTTGCGCTGATTCTGGACGAGTATACATTTACGAAAAAAGGTATGCTTAACCAGCACAACTACCACTTCTAAAAAATCGACATTCTTAATCCGATACAAAAAATCACCTATAATATAATTAGATTATCAACGGTTGAGGAAGAATTATCAGTCGTTGTATCGTGATTAATTTATTAATCAGACTGATCCACCGATTATAATATATAACTTTAATTCAATTACAAAAAATAGGTCCATTCTAAATAATAATATTATTTTTTTAATTCTTAAACAAAGAATTTGCAATACATAGATCTCACGCTCTGTACCAGGATACTGATATACAGTATTTAATTCTCGTTTATTTGTCTTTGTACAAGAAAAAAGATGTCAAAATAACGTATTTTACTTCCTGAAATTCCACCCAGGTAATTAATTGTCTCACAAGCCATAGACAAAGGTCAATGCCGATTAAGGAGAAATAAGTTATATGAAAAGAGAATGCCAAAAAGTAACATAAAGTTTTTATCCCAAAAAACAGGGAAGAAAAGTCGTCTGCAGGTGGGAATGTACTAAAAAGTGTAGATTAATATGGGTTATCGTGACAAGTAAGACGCTTTATTAGACTAAAATTCTTTTATAAAGGCTTAATCCCTATTGATTCTTGTGACTTAACATTTTTTTAGTGGGAATTATCATCAAGAATGAGCACATATAATTGTTTTTAAGTAGAAATTTATTGTTCGTCGAAAAAACTGGATGGCAAGCTGATTTTTGTTGATTTTTTAAACTATAATGCATGGTTATAGAAACATTTTTTTTGTTTTCACTTCAAACATATGTTTATGTATCAGTTTAAGCTTAAAAAACGTGAAAATTTGTATTACCCTTTAGTATGAGTAATATTTTTTGTTAGAAGGAGATGAAAAGACGTTTTTATTCAGATAAGTTTTTCACACTCAAATTAGAAGTTATGGCTGACGTGCTATAGTTACTTTGCTCTTTATCATTTTTTTCAGCAACACATCACTGCCCATTTTACAAACATTTAAAGCACCATTATTTTAATGAAAAACAAATTTAATTTCAATAGATATAACAGAAAGATCAGCCGTTGTAGACAGTTGGACGCAATGTGCTTATTAAATTCCTACTAAGTTTTGTTTCATACAACTTCATTTATTTTATTCAGCAACATTTAATTTATAAGAAACGTATTATAATCTTAGAAAAAAATATACTGGCTAGTGCATTTATTTATTTTAGAAATATTTTTGCTTTACAACATTCTTTGGCATTCATATCGATAGTAAATTAGTAAATACCGACACTTTTAGCGTGAGAAATCAGTCATTTGTCCTCATTTTTTTATTTATAAAAAATGTCTTACACTGCTCCAAAGTGTAATGAACTACAAAGCTTATCAATCCAAAAGAGCATCTCAGAAACGACAATTGTATCAAAACTGTGCTTTTCAGGCCAGTTTTGTGAGGAGTAGCGGACCTCGCTCAGGCGCTGGCTTGGAAATGTCACAGGAAAACTTCCTGGAGAAAAATCTTAAAGAATACATAATAGCCAAAAATCAAACTGGCTGAAATAGCTCTAGCTTGGCCACTTAAAACTGATACTTTCAGCATCCAGCTCACTTTAGTTCGTGCGTCGAGAGGAAAAAAGGTAATTTGACTTGCTCATCCCCTTTCTTTTTTCCTTTAAATCGAAATTTTATGACTTTGTTATCCTAGCTTACTACTAACGTTAAAATAAAGTATTATTAGATTTCACTTATGCTAAGCTCTTTACGATTATTCAATCAGACATGTTGATAAAAGAGCAGTGAAACTTGCTAAATATTTCGTTCACATTTCGATCGAATAATTGTTTAGTGCATTAAGGTATTAACAACTGTTTTAGTAGTAGCAGAAGTAAGAGTAATAGTTTTTTTGTCTTTTTTTATATTTTTATTTATTCATTTATTTATTTTTTTTTTTTAAGAGAGAAGAAAAATGTTTTGAGGCACCTTGCAAAAACAGTGGTAGTGTAAGACTTGGTGTAATTTTTTAAATTAGACCACCCGTATTCACTAAAACTCCCCCATGCCATGTGGCATAAATTCCACCCCAAAACCGCGTAAGCATTACTACAGGGTGGAGCCACCAGTGATACCACTGTATCTCACAGCGTTATCGAGCAAGCTCACCACAAGTAACTAAAGGTGCCAATCGTCTCGAGTCCTGAAAAATACTCGGGTTCCTCGAGGACCAGCACGCTGTCTATCGCTCCATAGTATGCTGCATACTTAGTAAGCACTACTATAAGCTTGATGCTCTCCCTTGCTGATAGGTACAAGTACTCAGCGCATCGTAGGTCTACATAAGCCTACCTTCCAGCACAGGGCCTTCTCGCATCATATGCGTCCTATTTGGGCTCTTTTCTTGGCCTTTTCTAGCGCTCTTTTAAATAAAAAGCAGTTCCCACTGCCAGCTTTGTGCTTGTTGTCCGTCGTTGGACAGAGGAGACTCTGTGCTGGACCTAAATACTCTTTCTGTCAGTGGTAGAAGCTCCCACACTGGAAGCAAAGCTGCATACAGTCCCACAACTGACGCAGACAACCTGCAAAAACGAGAGGACAAACGCAGTGCACTAAAAGTACCGCCATGTAGCCTCCTCGGTGGTAGTAAGCCTAGATTAGTTAGTCCACTACCTATTTTTTATTGATAAGGCGTGTAGCCATATCTAATGTGATTACCCAGACTTACCCATCCACTGCTCTACATCGCTCTTCGGTGCGTAGCACCTCAGAAATAATAGTTTCAGAAGTGGGTGCCACGACGAGCCCATCCATCAGCTGCTGGTACTCACGGTACCCTCTCTCACACACAATAAACGTAGATTTGACGGAATCATCCATTGCAGGGCAGTAAGTGCATCTGGATGATGCTACCACCACCATGCGATGGAGATAAGCATTAAACTGGCCATGCCCAAAGAGAAACTGTGTGAGATAGTAGTTGACCTCTCCGTATCCTCTCTAAGCCCGTGGCCACAGGTGCAGGATCAATAGATACGTCCACCTACCCAAGCCAGACCGACTTTACTCCTGTTGCCAAGTCGTCGACGTTTTTTCCAGCTTGTCACTATCACTATCATCGCTGCAGCCCAGAAACATTCTGTGCCACTCTTATGCAAGCAACACAACGGAAATCGTTCATACTATTACTATAACAGCAGTGGAAAATACTGTGCGATAGGCGCACGCAATTCTCAGCAATCCAATAGGCTGCACTAAAGTAAGGCGAGTCTGGATATATCTTCTTGATAGAGTTAAAAACCAATGCAAAAAGCCGCCTTTTGGCTTTCTGCGGGCCCCCAACGCTTAGCATTAACCGTGAATGCACCCCAAGAACGCTAGAAGCTTTGTTGGCTGCCCTCCTGATGTGCTCCCGGAAGGTGAGCCGTGAATCGATCCACACTTCTAGGAAACGCGCTACCTGACTCGTGCAGATTACCTCACCCGGAATGTTCAGGTGAAAGTCCTCCCTGAACCATCTCTGCCTGGTGAGAACGAACATCTCCGTCTCCTCAATCACCATCTCAAGACTGTGATCCCAAAGTCACTCTGACACTATAGCGACTGCCCACCGTATTTTGCGCTCGGCCTTCTCTCGGAATCTTGCTATGAGGTGCAGTGCTATGTCATCAGCGAAGCCCGTCAGTTTGATCCCCAGACACATTTCAAGGCACATAAGCTCACCATAGACTAAGTTCTAGAGGTAAGGTCCAAGGGCAGATCCCTGCGCAACCCTCGACGTCAGCCGCCTCTTTCTTGGTCCGTTTTTTGTATCGTACCGGAGAACTCAATCCTGGAGATAACTGTCTAGGATCTTTTCAGGTTGATCGGTACGTTCTAGCGTCTTAATGCCCTCATTATGTCAGACCATTTTGCGAAGTTTAAGGAATTCTTAAGGTCGAGTATCACCAGAACACAGACGCTTCTCATCTTATGAGAATGTTTTCATGCCTCCTTAACTGACTCAAGAACCCCAGCCACAGCCTTAACCGTTAAACGCCCCTTTTAAAACCCATACTGATTTTTCAAAAGACTGACTTCCCCTCTTAAGCGAATTCTTATGAGCCTCTCAAGCATTTTTCCCCAATCGTCTAACAGATCTAAGGGTCGGAATGACGACGGGATGAGAGGGGATGTTTGCCCTTGTCCCAAAGAACAAGCCTTTAAATCTTCCAACGCTCGCTGAACAGTTAAGCACGCAGGCATGCATTAAACATGTTCAGTTAGACGTTCAATTTATTCACGGCTATGACCTTAAGGACCTCAGATGGCACCCTACCCGGGAAAAGGGTCTGTTGCCCTGATGTCTCCGATGCCACCGACCTCAATTCATGAAAGGTAAAAAGAGGCACTTGGCCTGTACTGATGTTCTTTCACCTCTTATCTAGATGCTCTCAAAAAAAGGCAGGAGACCGTACACTTAAAGAAATAGGGTTCTATCACCAGGGTTGGGTCAGAACTGCGAAATCTTTTTAACTTGATCCGGTATCCCAGGCACCAGGTATCTTTGTCCACCTCAGCAAAATAGAAGAAGTAGTAGAAGTTTTAGTGGTAGTAGTAGTAGTAGTTTTTTTTGTGGAGGGAGGGGAAATGCTTTGAGGCACACCGCAGGAACAGCAATAATGTGGGACTTGGTGGGTTCTTTTTGTTAGACCACCCATACCCACTAAACCCCCCCTGCCACGTGGCTTTTAATGCACCCTGGAACCGCGTTAGCATTACTTCAGGTTGGAGCCACCAGGGAAATCATCGCGTCTCACAGCATTAACAAGCCAACTTGGCACCATTTGCTAGAGGTACAAGTCCTTCCGAGTCCTGCAAAGGGCAGCCTCGGCTTCCCGCGCGGCAGCTTTCTCCTCTTCCTTCTTGCGACGGACCACTGACCCGACGTAACTATACACTGCCCTCCATCTCTCTTTGGTGCGAAGCATCTCAAAGATGATATTTTTGGGAGTGGGTTCGACGGTATCAACCACCGCGGGGCCGTTAGCACATCTGTGGGATGCTATCACCACCACGCGATAGGCATTCGAAATAGGCATCAAACTGACCATGCCCAGAAAGGAACTGAGTGAGGTAATAATTCACCTCTCCGTGCCCTCTCTCCACCCATGGTCGCAGGTTCAGAATCAGCCGGTGCGTCCATCTACCCACACTAGCCTGGTTCTACTCCTGTTGCCACGTCGTCAACGTTTCGTCGCTAAAGCCCAGGAATTTCCTCCGTCACTCCAGTGCAAGCAACATGACGGGAATCGTTTGTGCTATCATCATAACAGCGGCAGAGAAAGCCGTGTGGTAGGCGGAAGCGATCCTAAGAGATCCGATGCGCTGCACCGAAATGGGGCGCTCTCAGACGTCCCGTCTCGCAACCGCATCTACTTATACTCCACACCATACAGCAGTATCGAGTTGGAGAACGATGCCAAAAGCCGTCTTTTGGCCTCTCACGGGCCCCCAACGTTTGGCATTAATCGTATTAGCGCTCCCACAACCCTGGCGTCTTTGTCGGCTACTCTCTTGATGCACTCCTAGAAGGTGAGCCATTAGTCGACCCACACCCCCAGGTAGCGCACAACCAGGCTTGCGAAGATTGCCTCACCCACAACGTTCAGGCAAAAGTCCATCCCAAACCACCTTTTCCTGGTCAGGGCAACCATCTTCGTCTTGTCGATTGCAAGTACAAAACCGTGATCCCGCAGCCACTCTGACACTATCACGACCGCCCGGCGACTTTTGCACTCGGCCTCCTCTTGGAATCTCGCTGTAACGTCCAGTGCTAAGTCATTAGCAGAACCTATCAGCTTAATCCCTGGAGGCGTTTCAAGGTGCAGAAGTTCATCGTCGACCAGGTTTCATAAGTCAGGGCCAAGGGCAGAGCTCTGTGTGACTCCCAAAATCAGGCGCCTTTCTCTTGGTCCATCCTTCGTGTCGTACCGGAGTACACGTACATAAAGAAAGCTATCCAGTATCTTTCTAAGGTATTCTGGCACATTCTAGCGCTTTAAAGCCCTCATTATGTTGTACCATTTCAACGAGTTGAAAGCAATTCTAACGTCAAGAGTCACCAGGACACAGGCGCTTCTTGTCTTATGTGAGAGTTCCTATGCCTCCCTCACCGACTCAAGGACCTCAGCCACAGCCATAACCGTCAATCGTTCCCCTAAAAACCCGTACTGATTATCTAAGACACTGACTTTCCCTCTGAGGCAAGTTCGTATCAGCCTCTTAGACATTTTCCCGGCATTATCCAGCATGCACAAAGGTTGGAGCGACGACGGGATTAAAGAGGGTGATTTACCCTTGTCCAGGAGGACAAGCCTTAAGATCTTCCACCGCTCGCTGAATAGTCCGTTGCGTAAAGACGCATTCAAAATGTCTAGCAACACGTGTGGTTTTTCCGTGGCTATGACCTTGAGGACTTTGTATGGCACCCCGTCTGGGCCCAGGGCCTTGCGGCCCAGCGTCTTCAATACCACCGACCTCAATTCAACAAGGGTGACGAGACGCATCTCACCCACATTTATGTCCTCCCGCCTCCTCTTGGAATGCTTTGGAAAAAGGCAAGAGACCACCTTCTCCAAAAAGACAGGCTTCATTAGCGCCACCAAGTCCAAGCCACTCAGTCTTTTAAGCGCGATTCGGTAGCCCAGACCCCAGTTATCTTCATCTACATCAGCGATGAGTTTGCGCCAGCATTGGTTCTTGCTCACCTTGAATTCCCACACTAGGATACTTTTTGCTTTCCTGTACACGGCAACAGCCACCTCCACGTCCTCACGATTTCTGTGTCGCTGTGCAAGACGGCGTAGGTGCTGCGCATTCCCGAGCAAGTTGGCAATTTCTTCGGTTGACCAGAAGCACAAGCGCCGGCCCTGCCTAGGTAGTAGTAGTAATTTTTTTTTTTTTTTTTTTTGTGGAGAAAGAGGTAATGCATTAAGGCACACCGCAGTGACAGCGGTAGTGTGGGAGTTGGTAATTTTTTTTTTTTAGACCACCCATACCCACTAAAAACCCCCCCCCCCATGCAACGTGGCTTTTGATCCACACTGGAACCGCGTTAGCAATACTTCAGGGTGGAGCCACCATCGACACCATCGCATCTCACAGCATTAATAAGCTAACTCGCCACCATTTGCGAGAGGTGCTAATGCTCTCGAGTCCTAAAAAAGGACTCGGGGTCCCAGAGGACCAGCACCTTATCTAGCGCTTCATAGAAGGCCGCCTACTTAGCTAGCACCACTACAAGCTTAATGCTTTCCCTTGCTAACAGGTAAAGGGTACCCAGTGCTGCGTGGGTCCACATAAGCCCGTCTTTCGAATCAGGGCTTTTTGCCTTATTTAAGACCTACTTGTGCCTTATCCCTGGTTTCTTTCAGGGCTCTTCTGAATAAAGAGCAGCTCTCGCTGCCTGCTTCGTGCTTGTTGTCCGTTGTTGGGGAAAAAAAGCACCATGCTAGGCCTGGACACTCTTTCTTCCGGTGGTTTGAGCTTCCACACAGGAAGCATAGCTTGGATCTGTTTTTGATTTTACAGTCGCTTAAGATGTGTCCCTATTCCAGGCATTTGTAACATCTAGATCATTAGGCAGGACTCGCCAAATGCAACCCAGAACAATCTATAAATGTCTCTGTGTTTGTTTAGTGAAAGTGTGTGATGCATGTATCTGGGAAGAATATTTGAACCGCCACTTACTTCTATACACGACGGGTGCTAGTTTTTGTTGGCCTGCATCAAGCAATGGAGTGCCCTCCACGGAAAAAGCAAAAAACAAAAAGCAAGAAGCACAAGCAGAGCCGGCCCATCCATCCACACCGATGGAAGCATGGGGCATTAGTCCCCCATCCACATCGCCACAGATACACGCTAACGCCACACATGCCTCGCGATTTATGCCCTCGACCACCACCACAAACAGCCAACTTAGCTGCCCTTCGTCACCTCATATTTAAAGAGGATGCTCCTATCCACCACCCAGAAAAGCGCCTGGTATGGAGGAACTAGCAAAAACCCCATCTATAAGTAGGAGTAGTAGTAGTAGTAGTAGTAGTAGTGGTAATAGTAGTAGTAGGAGTAGTAGTAGCAGAAGTAGTAGTTTTAGTAGTAGTAGTAGTAGAAGTAACAGTAGTAGTAGTAGTAGTAGTAGCAGTAGTACTAGTAGTAGTATTAGGAGTAGTGGCAGTATTCGTTTTTTTTTTTTTTTTTTTTTTTTTTTTGTGGAGGAAGGGGAAATGCATTTAGGCACACCAGCACACCACAGGAACAGCGGTAGTGTGGGACTCAGTGAATTTTTTTTATGAGACCACTCATACCCAATAAAACCCCCCCCCCATGCCGCATGGCTTTTGATCCACTCCGGAACCGCGTTAGCATAACTTTAGGGGGGTGCCACCAGGAAGACCATCAAGTCTCACAGCATTAATGAGCTAACTCACTACCATTTGCTAGAAGTGCTGATGCGCTCGAAACCTGAAAGGGACTCGGGGTCTCTAAGGACCAGCACCTTGTCTAGCGCGTTATAGTAGGCCGCCTTCTCAGCCAGCACCACTGTGAGCTTAATGCTTTCCCTTGCTAATAGGTAAAAAGTACCCAGCGCAGCGTGGGTCCACATAAGCCTGTCTTTCAACTCAAGGCCTTTTTGCCTTATTTTAGTACTACTTGGGCCTTATTCCTGGCCTCTTTCAGGGCTCTTCTGAATAAAGGGCAGCTCTCGCTGCCTGCTTCGTGCTTGTTGTCCGTTGTTGGGCAAAGGAAGCACCGTGCTGGACCTAGGCACTCTTTCTTCCGGTGATTTGTGCTTCCACACCGGAAGCACAGCTTAGATCTGTTTTCTTCCTTACAGTTGCCCGAGACGTATCCATATCCCAGGCATTTAAAACATCTTGTTACTTCAATTCTTCTTCGAATTCGGCAGCTTACAAAGCCAACTCGTAACCTGCCTTCCTTTTCTACTTGTCTGGCAGATGATTCGTCCACCTTTATTAAAGCCAGCCTCTGTCCTCTGGCATTTAGCTTTAAAAAAACAACTTATGGCTCCTGGCTCTGATCTCCAAAACTCCTAGTGACAGCCTCTTTGACCTCATCTTCCTCTACAATAGCATTCAGGTCTTGGACCTCTAATGTCACTTTTCCGTAATCGTAAGAGATGTAGTAGTAGCAGTAGTAGATCTTTTCTTTTTTTTTCTTTTTTGTTGTGGAGGGAGTGAAAATGAATTTAGGCACACCAAAGGGACAGCGGTAGTGTGGGACTTAGTGGATTTTTTTGACTAGACCACCCATACCCTCAACACCCCCCCCATGCCGCGTGGCTTTTAATCTACTCCGGAACCGCGTTAGCATTACTTCAGGGTAAAGCCACCAGGAAGACTATTGCATCTTACAGCATTAACGAGCTATCTTACCACAATTTGCTAAAGGTGCTGATGCTCTAGAGTCCTGGAGAGGATTCAGGGTCTCTGAGGACCAGCACCGTGTTTAGCGCTTTATAGTAGGCTGCCAACTCAGCTAGCACTACTATTAGCTTAATGCTTTGCCTTGCTGATAGGTAAAAGGTACCCAGCACCGCGTGGGTATACATAAGCCCGTCTTTCAACTTATGGCCTTTTTGCGTTATTTTAATCCTGTTTGGGCCTTATTTCTGGCCTTTTTTAGGGCTCTCTCAAATGGAGGGCAGCTTCCGCTGCCTGCTTCGTGCTTGTTGTCCGTTGTTGGCCAAGGAAGAACGGTGCTAGGCCTGGACACTCTTTTTTCCGGTGGTTTAAGCTTCCACACCGGAAGCATAGCTTGGATCTGTTTTCGATTCTACAGACGCCTGAGATGTGTTCACATCCAAGGCATTTGTAACATCTTAAAACTTAAATTCTTCTTCGAATTTAGCAGCTCACAAAGCAAACTCGTAACCTGCCTTTCTTTTCTACTTGTCTGGCAAATGCTTTGTCCACCTTTATTAGAGCCAGCCTCTGTCCTCTGGCATTTAACTTCAAGAGAGCAACTTCTGGCTCCTGGCTCTAATGTCCAAGAGTCCTAGCAAAAGCCTTTCTAACCTTATCTTTTTCTACAATGGCATTTAGGTCTCGGACCTTTAATGTCACTCTTCTGTAGCTAATTTTAAAAAAACTCTGTTCGGCTACCGACTTTTAAATTTCTGTAAAAATGCAGAAGCATTCTCTACACCTTTGGCCTTAATAAGTATGTCTCCTTTAATCGTGTTGCAACACTTTGGACTGCCCCTTTAGCCTTATCAGGGTCGAAGTTCGCCTTCATTGTCCTCAGTACCTTTGCAAAAATCTGCCCTTCGGCCATCTTTACTACTACTGTTGTTGTCGCATTATTTTTTTTCTTCGCGCTTGTTTTTTCGTTCGGGAGAATTTTTTCTTGTTTGCCACTGCCTGATTTTTTTTCATTGAAGGCATGGTTTGCTGGCGTTTTTCAGAGCTTTTCAGTGGGCTCCTGTTTCTTTCACTTTGTTTTATTTTCTTTAGGGCTTCAGACTATTTTCTTTAGGGTGTTCAGTGTTCTTTTCTGTACCTGCCGTCCGAACTTATCTTGCCTTTGTTCTATACACTGCTGGGATTCGATGGGATTGAAATGATGACTTTCAAGCGATTGAATACACTTTTTTGTTATAAAAAAAGCCTTTTTTTAGCACCTCTGCCTCTTAAAGGGGTTCAAGCGTGGCTTTAAGCCCATTTATAACAGCGTTTGCTGGGTTGCCGTACTTATCGTCAATTAATTGTAGCATCTCCGTGAGATCTTTTGTTACTAATTAGGCTTTTTCAGCCAAATGCTATCGCTTAACTCTGAGCTTAGCACCATCTTTTTTAAATAGGAAAGCTCTTCCTGGGTCTGGTGGTTAAATACCGACACGTTGCTGTTCTCAGTGTCGTTAGTATCTATGTTTGACAGGCTTTCTCTTCGTCCTTTGTCTGTAAGAAAAGGCCATGAAACATTGAGCAGTCCCTGTTGGCAATCAGTTACGTCTTTGTGGCCTGCCCCCCGCAGAATTCATGGGGCCTGCGTCCGTCTTCCGGGCTTTCACTGGATCAGAACTCTCGGCAGATTCTCTCACAGAATTCACCGCCTAGGATACTAGTTTTACATTGACGTTCTTTATTTTAGCATCTTTTAGTGTTGTACTGACCCGCGAAGGCCAGCACAACTTATTTTTTCTAGAAATTAGTATTTGGAAAGAGTTAAAATCAGGGCAGCAGCTCTCTCTGTCACCAGAGAAAACTGCTCCTTGCTTGGGCAGGCCAAGAGTCACCACTCTCCCTCAGTCCCACCCACGGAGACTGCCTTAGCGTTAAGAAACAAGTTTAAGAATGGTGTTTGCGTGTAATGTATGTATTTGTTGGTACTCAACGGTCATCCCAGCGAGACGAGCGGCAGGTTTACAGTCCCGAAACCACGCATACAATCCAACAAAACAGGCTGGCGTAAGGCACTTAGATGCCGCCATATAGCCTCCTCAAGGATAGTTAGCGTGGATTAGTTAACCCACCACGTTTTTTTGGTTTATGAAGCTTACAGCCATATTGAATGCGGTTACTTCGACCTACCTGGGCCTCATCATCTGGCTTTACCCGCTGCCAGGCCTCCAATGCAAGCCCGGAAAATTACTCGCCAAATGCAACCCAGAACAATCCATAAGTGTCTCTGTGTTTGTTTAGTGAAAGTGTGTGATGCATGTATCTGAGAAAAATATTTTAACCGCCACTTACTTCTATACGAGACGGGTGCTAGTTTTTGTTGGCCTGCATCAAGCAATAGAGTGCCCTCCACGGAAGGAGCAATAAACGAAAAACAAGGAGCACAAGTAGAGCCGGCCCATGCATCCACACCGATGGAAGCATGGGGCATTAGTCCCCCGTCCACATTGCCGCAGATACACACGACAACGCCACACATGCCTTGCGATTTATGCCCTTGACCACCACCACAAAGACCCACCTTAGCTGCCCTTCGTCACCTCATATTTAAAGAGGATGCTCCTATCCACCACCCATGAAAGCGCCTGGTATGGAGAAACTAGCAAAAACCCCATCTGGGAGTAGGAGTAGTAGTAGTAGTAGTAGTAGTAGTGGTAGTAGTAGAAGTAGAAGTAGTTGTAGTAGTAGTAGTAGTAGTTGTAGTTGTAGAAGCAGTAGTAGTAGTAGTATTAGGAGTAGTGGCAGTATTCGTTTTTTTTTTTTTTTTTTTTTTTTTGTGGAGGGAGGGAAAATGCATTTAGGCACACCAGCACACCACAGAGACAGCGGTAGTGTGAGACTCGGTGGATTTTTTTTATGAGACCACTAATACCCAATAAAACCCCCCCCCATGCCGCATGGCTTTTGATCCACTCCGGAACCGCGTTAGCATAACTTCAGGGTGGTGCCATCAGGGAGATCATCGAGTCTTACAGCATTAATGAGCTAACTCACCACCATTTGCTAGAAGTGCTGATGCTCTCGAAACCTGAAAAGGACTCGGGGTCCCTAAGGACCAGCACCTTGTCTAGCGCGTTATAGTAGGCCGCCTTCTCAGCCAGTACCACTGTGAGCTTAATGCTTTCCCTCGCTAATAGGTAAAAAGTACCCAGCGCAGCGTGGGTCCACATAAGCCTGTCTTTTAACTCAAGGCCTTTTTGCCTTATTTTAGTACTGCTTGGGCCTTATTCCTGGCCTCTTTTAGGGCTCTTCTAAATAAAGGGCAGCTCTCGCTGCCGGCTTCGTGCTTGTTGTCCGTTATTGGGCAAAGAAAGCACTGTGCTGGCCTGGACACTATTTCTTCCGGTGGTTTGAGCTTCCACACCGGAAGCAAAGCTTGGATCTGTTTTCGCTTTTACAGTTAATCAAGACGTGTCCATAATCCAGGCATTTGTAACATCTTGTTACTTTAATTTTTCTTCGTATTCGGCAGATTACAAAGCTTACTCGTAACCTGCCTTCCTCTTCTACTTGTCTGACAGATGCTTCGTCCACCTTTATTAAAGCCAGCCTCTGTCATCTGGCATTTAGCTTAAAAAAAACAGCTTTTGGCTTGTGGCTCTGATGTCCAAAAGTCCTAGTGACAGCCTCTTTGACCTCATCTTTCTCTACAATAGCATTCAGGTCTTGGACCTTTAATGTCACTTTTCTGTCGCTCTTTTTGACAGTACCCTGTCTGGCTACCAACTTTTTAATTTGCTGTTAGAATGCAGTAGCATTTAGGCGTAGTAGTAGTAGTCGTAGTAATAGTAGTAGTAGTAGTAGTAGTAGTAGTAGTAGTAGTAGTAGTAGTAGTAGTAGTAGTAGTCGTAGTAGTAGTAGTAGTAGTAGTAGATGTAGTAGTAGTTGTAGTAGTAGTAGTAGTAGTAGTAATTTTATTGTATTAGCAGTAGTAGTGATTTTTGTAGTAGTAGTAGTAGTCGAGCTCTTGGGGATTGCGAGAGCTTGTCGTAGGTAGGAGTGCCTGGCTTGGGATGCAGTAGGCTCGTAAGAAATAGTGTTTACAATTAAGGAACTGGAAATTCCTGAAAACTAAAGAAAAAACGAAAAAAGAGGAACTTCCAAAAATAAATGAGAGGGTATTTGGTGTATGCAATTATGGACTAGAGCTCAATGGGTGATGTGTGAATCCCTAAATAGAAAACCAGCCGGCTGAGAGGGCTAGCAGGGGTTGACCTTCTTCTAAGCCAGTAGCAATAACCTAGCTGTCTTGGTATTATGGTTACATTGACAGGTCTTTTTAACTTTCCACTCCGTCCTGTATAAAAATTAGTTGTGGTAACAACATTTTTTTTAAATACATGCATTACACTCTTACGAAACAAACACAGGTATACTTTCTTGTTGTTCCAGTTTGCGTGGGGCGGGATCTTTTTATGGCTGGCGGCAAGGGCCTGGCAGTGCGTTTAGTTAGACAATGAGGCCTAGATTGCTCTAAGTAACCATAACTCAAACGGCTGCATGCCTTATTAACGAAGAAGGTGCGGTGGGCTGACTAATCTTGGCTTACGACCACTGAGAAGGCTACATGGTGGCATTTTTAGTGCCTTACATACACCAGCTTATCTTACATATAGATATCGACGTGTGCGTGGAAGACTTTGGTGAAATACACCGTGTTATTTTAAATGGGGTGAGGTCACTTTGTTATAGTCTTCCACGTACACGTCGATGTACTACACACAATCACCATGTTGACACTTTCTTCACTGCCAGAGCTGTCTCTGTGGGTGGGACTTAGGGAAAGTGGTAACTCCTGGTCGGCCCGAACAAATAGCGTACATCTTTGGCAATATGGTGGGCTGTGGCGCTGGTTTCAACCCTTTCCAGATGCTTATTTAAAAAAAAAGAGTGTTGAGCTTTACGAATCAACACAGTTTCAAGAAAAACTAAAAATGAAGAATGTTAATGTCAAACTAGTACCGTAGGTGGTAATTTCTTTGAGGAAATCTACTGGCAGTTCCGATTCAGAGAAATCCCATGTGACTACCACTTGCCTGACAAACTGTGGAAGGGGCTACAAAGACGTGTCTCATGGCCCGAAAAGAACTGTTAAATATTTCATGTCTTGTTCTCTCAAATACAGGATAAAGTCTAAGCCTTTTGAGCATAGGCAGTAACGTCTGCGAGGACATAAATGTGATAGTTTTTAGCAACTAGAACTAGAAAGAGCTCGAGTCAATGAAAAGTTATGGTGCAGAGTTAAAAGCAAAGCGGAATATAGCAATGAAATAAGTCTAACTTGCAAATAGTGAGCTTGGAAAAATGCTTAAAGTTATAAGCTGGAAGTATAGAAATACTGTTAAAAGTATTAAAAACGGCTTTAAAACTGCACTTAAACATCTCAAAGAAGCCTAGAAGGTTACAAATGATGTCTCCTCTACAGTAGAGAGATTTCTTAACGGGTGGAAGCGCTTCTTATTCCTGCAGTACAGGAAACATTGTAGAGATAATTTCCGACGACATGTTCAGAAAAAAAAACCTGAACACTGCCCTTAAAGAAAATAGAGTGAGGTAAGAGAAACAAAAGCCCATCAGACAGCCCTCAATAACGCTAACAAGCCATGTCTTCTAAGAAAAAAGAAGCAAACAGATGTCAACAAGAAGAGGTTTTCCTAAAAGACAAAAAAAGACCAGAAAAAGAGAGAAGACGTGCCGACAATGGTACTAGTGAAGATGGCTGAAGAGCAGATCGTTGTCAATGTTCTAAAGTCAATGAAGACGAACTTTAAGCCTTACAAGGCTAATGCCGCATTCCAAAGTGTGTTCAGCACAAAAAAAGTAGACCTACTTATAAAAGCCAAAGGTGTTGAGAATGCGATGCGAGATAACTTTTTGTTTGTTTTTGCTTCCATTACTTATTACCGATGTTACATCGTGAGTTGATACGAATAATATTATAACTAAAAACTATCCGTTCATCAAAATTCAAATAAGACATATTGTAAATATGACAAGAGGAGCTTGTACGTCATTTATGTGTGCACGTGTGAGTATTAGCTTTAAGGTTAATGCTTAATAACATGCTGACATAGAATACGGCCAGCCACATTGTAAAAATGCATGTATGTATGAATAAATAGTTACTTTCTTATTATTTATTTAATTTTAATAATGTATACCCTCCATAAAATATATGGGTAAGTTATATGGCTTAATTTTTCACTTATATTTTTGACGATAATTTATGGGTTAAAAAATAGCTTTATTTTTTGGTACAAAATTATGGCCATAAAATATAGGTATTATATAATTTTTTTAAATGGTTGAAATAATACTTTTTGTTTAATATAAATAGATTAGAATAGTTAAAATGTCATTAAAAAACAACTACTGTATTAGGTGCACTTTTAAAATTTTATTCATTTTTTTATTATAACGTAAACATGAAAAATTAAGGTATGTACTAATAAAAAAGGAATAATTTAACTTACATTGTCAAAATTCCACATTACCTCAGTTACACATACATTTTGAACATACAAAATCGAAAGTAAGTATACTAAGAAACGTTAATAGAAGTCTAAAGTATCTATTACTATAAAGTACGTTTTGGCACAGCTGGTCTATTATTCTGTATTCTAAGTCTGTACATATATTAAATACAAGAGTTTAAATAATAAAGTAAATAAATGTAAAGTTGTTTCAAGCTAGTAATACATTATTATGTAAGCGAATTGTCGAAAACTAAAAATTATTTTTTTAATTACAAGTTCCGTTTTTAAGATTCATACAAGCAATATTGGTTTTCGTGCTATCTGCGTGTTTTTATAACAACAAGCCACATCTAAGTACATACGTACTTAAGAAATAACTAATCATAGTTTTCATTATCATTTGAAGTGAACATGGTATCTTTTTTAGCTCGCTTTGGTTGTAATTCATCATCAGAGTCTGAATTGGTTTTATTACCTACATACCCGTGGTCAAGCTCTGTAAAAGAATAACGATAGTTTAAATTATAAATAATTTACCGTTTCAATAGTATTGACTAATAAATGTTTACCTTCAATTTTAATTTTTTTTTGGCTGTAGACGTTGTATATTGCATTGCTCAAATGTGTAACCCATCCATTCACTCTTTTTTAAATTTCTCTTTCTTCTTTGCTCAATTTTTTATCTTTCTTTTTTTTCAATAACAATAACTCTTCTTTCTTAATTGTTTTTTTTAGTAATGCGTATCTAATGTAGCAATCTAAAAGAAAGTACAATCAATTATTGAATGTTCGTTATACAATTATTATTAAGATAGTTCTTATCATTCCCGCTTTCTTCGGAGTTACAGCCTTCCTGGGTGTTGATCTCCCCTTTCATTTTCCAGCTCTTTTTAAGTCAACTGCTTTAAGAACAAGCTCTTGTTCTTGCCACAGTGCTATTGCAAGTTCTTGAATGTGCAATGGTACTGATTTCTGGTCTCGTATGTTTTTCCAGGTTTCGTACTTCATGACATACCCGTAGCATAAGTAAAACATTTTTTCCTGGGCAGTTTAAGTGCATAAGTAAGATTACCATTGAGGAAAAAAAAAAATTACAACTATAAATCCGCGGTGCAGATGAAAAAAGGTCCAGTTCAGATTTCTCTATGTTACTTCAAGCGGCAAAATCTGAGTTGGACTTTTTTTTATTTGAGCCGTCGATGTAATAATTCATTTTTTGTAAAATTCAAACAAAACTCGCTTTGTTTCCTTGATCGTGAATCACTGTAAATGCAGTAAAATCTTCATGTTCTCGTTGTTGATTATTAATTTTTAAATCATACTTATGGTCATCAAAGTCGTAATCCTGAAGTGACTTGGTAACAGGTTTAAATGGTTTTTTTTAGACCAATCCTGTCTTTCATCCTTATTCGTTTTCAATTTAAAAGATTGGTGGTGCTTATTATTTTTATTCGTGACCTCATTATTAATTCCTAAAGTTTTAGAATTGTTAGATTCTGATTTTCTGGTAATACCTATAAAAATAATAATCACAATTGTAAAAATAGTTGTAAAAAAGGTTATCTACATAAGTTATAAATAAATATATAAGACGTTACTTTCTTTACCATCGTGTATTCGTTTCTTTGTTGGAGTATAATATACGTTGGATTGAGGAGAAACAGGTGGGCTTCTAGTACCAGTCCCATTAAAATCATCAACACCAAAATTATTCGTCCCAGATGCTCTTATTTATTGTGTGCAAGGATCTAGTTTCAATATTTTTTCGGCTGGTTATGTATCGCCTTCATATAAAATTAATGTAAAAAATCCTTTTTTCATGCTGTATATTACTAATTTTTAATTAATTCAAATCATTAAAAGTTAAAATAAATAAATTTATATAAAATAAGGAAGGACATAAGTAACTATTGATTCTTTAAGAGGTACGTCACTGTCTATTCTATGTTTGTAATACTAACTAATAAATGAAGCAGACTTTTTAGTCCGTGGAGAGTAATTTAAGTCATTAGAATTCCCTGTACTTGATATCCTAAATGAACGTAGTTCTTCATTTAATTCCTCAGTATTTTCAATACAGTTTTTTAATAAGATCATGGCTTCGTTTACTTGATTTTTATACTTTTCTTCCATACTTCTAGACATCACAAGAGAAACTTCCAAGTCACTGATTTTTTCATCTTTTTCTTACAATTCTCTAAGTAAAGAATTAATTTTTTCATCTAAAACTTGAACAGCATTATGTTCTTTTATTGTATTACTTGTTGTTGGGCTCGTACCATGTTCTGCATATCTGGGTGGATGGAATTGATTAGAACTCAGAGTAGTAACCATTTGCATTTTCTTTTTATTTTCTTTTTCTTGTTCCTCCAATATTTTTTGAGCTTTTCTTAATATTAACTGCCTCTCAGTCTCCTTGTCTTTTAATACCACAATTTTACTTTTGCCTGCTTTTCAGTTACGTCGCGTTTTGGTCAGCGTTTCAAAGTTTTGTTCGCTTTTTTCATCGTCTTGTAACTAAAAATAAAGAATCCATTATAAAAAAATTATTGACATGAAAGATGACAAGTTTCAAATTATCAATATGCATACCTCAGACATCTTGTCCACTTCATTTTTTTCTACATATGATTGTTCAGAAGCTTTTTCAGTTTCTCCACCAGAAGCTTCTCCACCAGATAGTGCAGCTGTTTTATCTTCCTCAACTAACTTGAAAATGGCATCACTGTATCTAGTTTTAGCGTGAGGGTATCGCTTACAAGGATTTTCTACCTCATGTCGTGAGTCTACAATTAACTTACTTTGTGATGCAAGCACTACTTCAGTGAATAAGTAACAATTTACAGATGTACTTACAAGAATGTTTCAAAATTGTAGCTGGCATTATGGCTTCTTCTTTTTTGTTGTTATCATAAATTAAAACTGCATATGGGTTATTGTATGGGTTAACCTTAAGATCTGCATGGTTTTCTGGCTTAAATTTTTTTATTTTGTCAGAAGTCACGACAATAAAATTTTCATTGACATTTTTACCCGTTTTCTCAATAGGTCTGACAGCAACATAACAGCACTCAACGTTTTTTTTGTCTTCACTTTCAATCTCATTTGTCTCCATCATTAAGAATTTATTCGAATTAGATATTGTTCGTTAGTAAAAAACGTGTCGGTTTTCCTCGGCATTCCCTGTGTCAAGTTTATAATTATAACAGCAAGTTAATTTTTCTTTACAAGACTGTTTTTTTTAAGTTAAGAATTAAATATTAAAAGAAGTCACTATTAATACATACACAAACGGGTGTTATATGGTCCTAAGTGACAAAGTGCAGTCGGAAAAACTATTTCTTCTCTAATCAAGCTAAAGACAACGAGGAAGAAGACTGAGCACGTTTGATGATCAATAAAGGTTAGTTCAGTTCGTTCGTTTTTTTTATTCAGTTTTTCCAGTATGGCCCAGCTATGCCATAATCAGCACTGTATTCTGTGTTACAATCAGGGATGGACGTGTTATTTATTATGCTTCATAAGTTGAATTTACGACGCGTCTAAAATTGTAATAAAATACACTACGGCGAACCTCAATTTCTGACACAAGTGTATTTACGACACTTAAGTAATCGATGCTTGGTGAGGGTGAGCTTATACTGCTCCAGTGCTCCCAAAACAAAGACCCAACCCAATGTAAGAATTCAAAACTTTTCAGCACATAACACAAGCGTCCATCATCCAATAACCCAGGGGACTTACTGGACATTTTATTAAATAATGATTTAATAATAAATAAAAAAAGCGCCTAACACCTAATGACCCGGGGCACTTACTGGCCACTCTAATAAATAATAAATTATTAATAAATAGCATAGGCATGGCTCTGGCCAGTGTTGGTCTTAAGTCCTTAGATTTTGGCCCCAAGTGCTTGCCAGCGCCACCCCCGGGGCCAACTGGTAGCAATTATTCGGACTCCCCAATGGTTGATTGCTTCTAGTTGGCCCCGGGGGTAGCGCTAACAATTGCTTGGGGCCCAAATCTAAAGACTGAAGACGTCAGACCATCACTGGCTCTAGCTGGGCGAAGGAACTACAAGCATAGTCTATGGTCATTAATGGTCATTAGTATGGCGTAGGTATAGACAGTTAGAAATGACTTTGCAGTATTACCCGCTGACACTTACATTATAATCACGAAGACAAATTTTAGAAATGAAAAAACATTTCGTTTATTTAAATAAAATGGAAGATCACATTCTACGATCTACTCTATCATATCGTAGAAGAGCTGGCAGTGGCAGAGTTGTGGTCAACGATAGTAGTGAAGATGAAAAATTTCGAGTGAGTACACGCGTTTTACTTTGAGGTTACTTATAGAACTGTATTTTTAAATGTTCATTTTAGAATGCACTGCATCAAAATGTAGAACTAAACAGTACAAGTGACTCCAACTTGGTGGAGCAAATCAACGTTAACAGCAGTAGTTTAATGTCGATTAATAACGATGTCATTGCAAGTGACTTAGAAGATGATAATGCTAGTCAATCTTCGCCTTCAAGAAATAATTCACACATGAGTCTAGACGTTTTACATAATAGCTAGAGCAGCTACAGCACTTATGCGTCAGAATTGCAAAATGTAAGTTCAAAAAAATATAATTATTTTTTTTCCACATCACAAGGGCTGGAAGTCATAGTGACTACAGCAAGTGTTGACGATAATAAATCATGCAGCTGTTACTATTTGAGCTGTGTAATTGTCTCCTACCTAGTTGTATTAATATTTTTTTTTAGAATGTTTCTGATCGCAGTAACATAGCAGAAACATTAATTTTTGGACTAAATGAAGAAACGCAGGATATTTTTGAGGTAAAAATACATGTAAAATTCTTCAAATGTAGTTATGTAAACTTTTCATTAAAAATACGGTAAACTATATTTTGAATAAAGTTGTTAGTCAATTCGGATGGCTGCGTAACATCAATCATATTGTAACTAATCTGACGTATTACTATTGTACATGCAACATTATAAATGCTTCCCAGTCTCTATCTTAGTTTACAACTGCAAGTATTATGATTTACGTAAATTGAATCTAAAATGGCGATATTTCAGCTCAAAATGTCTGTTAGCGCTTTGTCACACACATAGAAATAAAATGAGGTGAATAATTATTATTGAAAAAGATATAGTAATATTAATTTAGATTATATACTATAAAATCATAGCTTGCGTAAGTAACAAGTAAAAGTAAGGAGAACTTGCTGTTGTAAATTATGTTAGTTCATAATATAAATTAAAAATTTATGCTCAACATTGTTTATTAAATGTTTAAATTATATTATGCTTTGATGCATGTAAAACATTAAAATATGTATTTGTGTAATCCATGTTTATATTTCTGATAAGTTATTATTTGAAGTTAAAGGCTGAATAGAAAATAGAAAGTGGTCGTTGACATATAAGTTTAAGATTGTTTTGTATTATATTTTGCATGCTAATAAAAGGATATTAACATGTTCATTTTCACAGAAAGAGCGATTAGGAAGCGATTGTCCAGATATATTTGAGGATAGCAGTGACGATAGTTCGACATCAGGTGACGAACAAGATGATGGTTCTCCACATGATAATACTCTAAATAGCGACAATAGACGTAACGAAGGCCCATTTAAACATTTACAGGATATGTTACACAAAGAAGAAACAAACCGAATAATTAAGAATCTCTTAGTTGTAAGTACATCAGAAATTATGCTTGGGGTCGTTAAATTTGCAGTTGTTCACAGTTTATCTCAAAGCGCTGTAGAAGATTTATTTAAAATGATAACTAGTTTTTTTAAGATATTGTTCTTCCCGATACTCGATATTTTATTAACAAATTATTTAACAGCAACGAAAGTGCACAATTTCATGCAGTTTGTTCTAATTGTGATCAATATGTAAAAAACTTCAATAAAGATGAAAGACGACTGACATGTAAGTCATGCAATACGGTTATAAATTTTAAAAACCTAACATACACTCATTATTTTGTAATATTAAATGTTGGAAAAGAAATCTCTACTTTAATAAAAGAAAAAAGTGAATATTTTAAGAACTTAAAAAATAAACACAACAATAGCTGTTCGAAATCAAACTCAGTAAGATAGTGGACTGTATAATTTTTTGTATCGCACGCCGGGTTTGGGGGAGCGTGAAAAAAGTATGTAATAAAAGGACACAATAATAAATGCTCTACACACTTTTAAACACTTTAGCCGTTTATTATAAAAAACAATCTCTCTATTTAATTCTACTTTAACAAGTCATAATACTTGCTTACATGCAAGATAAAAAAAGGCAGAACTAATTTTTGAGTCAGACGGAGAAATTACGTGTCAATCGAAATTGTGAATCGTTTTCTTTACAATAATCTTACATAAAACGATACTCGTGAAAATTATAAACAGGAGCGCAAAGCGACTTACCGAAAAGGGCGTTTGAGGCTGACTAACGATAACCGCAGCAGCAGCAAGCTGCTGGACAAAGGTAAGTATAAACAGAGTCTATTGGTGTATTAATCCACGCGCGCACGCTTGATTGGCCCTCATAGGTAAGAGAATATCCTAAAGCGCGAGATTTCAAATCCCATACACTAAATTTTCTATCTACATCAGTACAATATTACTGATGTTGCACATAGTCCCAAGCTTGATAGACAGAAGTATAACGAATGTATATCAATAACAAGTCTTAGAAGGACAAAAGGGTGGATCGCATTCAACTTACAAAGATTCGAAATAGTGAAAGTTATTTTTTTTTTTTAACATAATGACATTCAGCTGGTAACAATCAGTAATACTAATGTTTTACATAGTCCCAAGGTTGATGGACAGTCAGATGGAATAATATATAATTAAGTACAGTGTGAATAAAGCAGTGGAACGCTTTCCACGTACAATAGCAAATAATTCGAAAAATAAAATAAAAAAAACATAATGAACAAATTACTGATAATTTTATATATATTTTTGCAAGGTTTGTAACTTTTAGATATGAGATTTAATAATCATAATAGTAAATGAAAAGAAAATAAATTGATCTAAATAAGACTAATTATTATTGTGTCCTGACTAAAGTTCAGATACGGTACGCAATAATATCAGTTTGTGTATTGGCCTTACAAAACTAGATGAAACGGTTCTAATCTTGGTGACTCTGACGAGAGACTTAGCATCCTTATAGACTTTAACAACCATGCCTTAAGGCCATTTACCAGGTGGAGAAAACTCATTTTTTATGAGCACGATATTACCAGGCTTAACCGAGCGTTGAGGATTCAACCACTTGCAACGACTTTGTAAAGTGGAAAGGTATTCAAGTGACTGTCTTTTCCAGAAGACTTGAAACGATTGTGTCACTAGCTTCCAGCGTTTAAATAGCGATACCTTTTCAGAAGAAATATCGGGCTCTGGCACAAGAAATAAAGACCTCATGATCAAAAAATGAGCAGGAGTAAGAGGATCAAGCTCAGAGGAACCATTATTAAGTAAGGCTCTACTCAATCTGATGCTGATGAACTAGACACAGTCTAGCACAATCAATTTCTGAAGTTGAAAGGTGAATCGAGTCAACTTCAGTAAAAGAATACAAGTCAATAAACTGCAAGATAGCCTGTAAAGGGGGCTAAAGATTTCCAGCTATAGGTAAATATGAATTCCTTTGTTTAACTTTATGTAAACAACAGTATGTAAAACGAAGGCTACATGCTGTTACTCTCAGCAACCGTTCCCACTTGGAACAACGAGTTAATGAAGTCACATAAAAAGACTCCGAACAATTTACAAGACTATTTACAGAAGGCATTTGACTATTAACATTTATAGAGACTTAACAACTATAATATTTGATTTTTGTGACAAGTTGGATCCTGAACCAAAGGGCATCTGACCCGATAACAACCAACCAATTTGCTAAACAGAGGCAATTGGGTAGTCAGGGGCTAATTTGCGAACTTCCTGACCGATAATAATTGCATGGACAGATGCATCTAACAAAATATCAAATTTATCTAAACTGTAAAATTCTGGATCTGCTAGAATTACATCTTTCCCACAATCTAAATTTGCCAAACGACTACCTAGAGGTGGTTCGTAGACAGAAGTTCTTGGCACGACTAACGCACCAACAAAGTGCTCACAACCAGACTCAAAATGAGGCCCAAATTTAAAAGCAACTGATTTACTAGCGTCCATGGAAATCAGTCCACCCACTCCTGACAGAGTCGTACTAACTGATCTTGGTTTCAAATGCAGCATATTACAGAGAGATTGAGTAATAAGACAACTCTGTGAGCACTGATCAATGAGAGCTCGTACCAATATGCGAGATCCATCAGTGGCATACACAAAAACACTAGCAGTAGCTAAAAGCACCTTGTGTGAGACGATTTTATTACTACTACATAACTGCACACTCACACTAGACTCTGAAGAAATCTGAGCTTGGTTTTGTACAGTCAAAGAGTTTTTCAAGTTATTAACAGATTTTGTTTGCTTATTTTTAGCAGAGACAGATGTAGAGCTGGACTTATCGCCTCTGTGCATAATGGTGTGATGCTTTTGGTTGCAGTGTAAACACTTATTATTAACAGAGCACTTCCAGTTAAGGTAAGGACCAAAACAATTAACACAGAGACGATAAAACTTTAGGAATTTTTATTTATCGCTCCAGTCCTGTGATTTAAATGAATCACAAGAGACAAGATGATATTTTTGATAACAAAATTGGCAAACAATAAAATCTGAAACAACTGTCTGATGTGCAGTAACACCAGATATAGGCTTACCACTAGAAGATTCCATATTTTTAAACGGAGTAGTTGTGCAAATATTTACAATCTTATTTACAGGTTTACAAGGAAACGAATCCGTTGTTATGATTTGTGCCGAAATAAAGTCTCGTAGTTGACCTTAAATAGGAGAATTACTGCTACTACCTAATATTTTTTGCCAATCCTTGTTCGTTTGAAAATCAAATCTACTAACTACAAGGGCGATAAATATGTCAGCATCTCCTACTGCTTTATTTACAGATATCGAGGAATCAACAGATCTTATCATTTCCTTAGACATGCGCCTCATTTCAGAGCAAGAACTGCCTCTCATAGCTTGACAACTTAGGATAGTAGTTGTATACGTATTATTGAGACAACGTTTATTGTCATAATGTCGGGTTATGGTATCCCAGGCCTGTATATAACTCTCTTCAGACAAGGGTATATTTTAAATGAGGTCTAAGGCTTCACCCTTTAGATGCGCCCTAAGATGTTGATATTTAATAATAGCTGGTAATTCTTGCTTCCTATGGACTATAGCCCTATAAACATCGTGAGAATTCTCCCAGTTAGCAAAATCACCATCAAAGGATGGCAAGTCGATTGGAGGTAAAGAAGAGGAACTCTGAAACGAACTGCCATTGGCGTTAGTAGGAGGTAAGGTGCCTGTTTGATTCGAATGATCATTAAGCGACTTGAAAAAATCGTTAAAATCACCCCGAACTGAATCGGAAGTATCCTCTCCCACTTCAAAGCACTCCTGTTTAAAATAATAATGAGTTGTGGGTAAAGGTTTTATATTCATAATGTTATCATGAGTGGATTTAAACTGTTCAAAAGTATCTCTGAGTTGTTGAAGCCTAGAGTCAGCCTGACCCTTGGTCATTTTCACCTGGCCAAATTTCTTAAAGTTTGTAAAGAAACCCTTAATTTTGTTAAACAGTTTAACTCGTCCCTCATAAAGATTATCCATTTTGATAAGGTAAATTTCAATTCAAGTAATAAATATTCAATAAATAAATACAAACCGCGCACCGTAGCCAATCTTGAGTCAGACAAAGGCTAACTAATTCAACAATAACGCTAAACGACGGTAGTGTTCTTAATTTTTACAAGTGCTAACATGAGTTAAGTTCGCAAAAATATATTCAAGTCAATCGGTAATCAAAAAAACGAAAAACTGTAAGGAACTTATGTTACAAACCAAAATATACAATTTTACAAACCGTGTAAACAGGACCAAGTATTCGTAGTTATGTTGAGTTCGAAAGACCTGCAGAACTTGACAGCAACGGTGCCGACTTAACAGCCTGCAGAGACAGGCAGCAGCACACGCTGACGACAAAAAGACCCCTGAAGCCAGCAGCAGAAGCGGTGTTGTCACAATAGCCTGCAGAGGCAGGCAGCAGCACGCGCTGAAGACGACCAAAGCACGAGCAGCAGTAAGTCCCCAATATAAACAATGGACTCGCTCGCACCCGACGACAAACGAATAAAGAAAAGAGAGAAAGAGATTTGGCTATAAGTGTGTGTGTGTGTGCGTACGGACTACGCGCCGGCGCGTTAACCGCGTCAGCCTCGTCGCCCGAAAACGTGAAAAGAAGCCAAGATGGCTGATAAAACGACCACGTGTCTTACACAAAAGGAAAATGTCCTACACCTATATTTTACCTCCTCACATCCGGCTCGAAGGACCATGTTCGAAATCGAACTCAGTAAGATAGTGGACTGTATATTTTTTATATCTCACGCTGGATTTGGGGGAGCGTGAAAAAAGGATGTAATAAAAGGACACAAAAATGAATGCGCAACACACTTTTCAACACTTTAGCCGTTTAATATAAAAAACAATCTTTCTATTTAATTCGCCTTTAACAAGTTATAATACTTGCTCACATGCAAGACAAAAAAAGGCAGCACTAATTTTTGAGTCAGACGGAGAAATTACGTGTCAATCGAAATTGTGAATCGTTTTCTTTACAATAATCTTACATAAAACGATACTCGTGAAAATTATAAACAGGAGCGCAAAGCGACTTACCGAAAAGGGCGTTTGAGGCTGACTAACGATAACCGCAGCAGCAGCAAGCTGCTGGACAAAGGTAAGTATAAACAGAGTCTATTGGTGTATCAATAGACGCGCGCACGCTTATGATTGGCCCTTATAGGTAAGAGAATATCCTAAGGCGCGAGATATTAAATCTCATAAACTAAATTTTCTATTTACATCAGTACAATGTTACTGATGTTGCACAATAGCAATGGCATAATAACAGATTTTACTGATGGTGTCATGTACCAAAAAATTGTGAGCAGACTCTTTGAAGAAGAAAAAAACTTATTTGTTTCAGCAATTGTTAACAGTGATAGCTCGCCTATTTTTGTTAGTTCTAACTTTCTTGTATGGCCAATTCAATTAATACTCAATGAAATACCATGTGCTCAGACAATAAGTAAGCCCATTGTTAGTGGGTATGGTTTGACAAAGGGAAACTAAAGATGGATGTGTATATAAGGCCGTTGGTAGATCAAATGAATGTTTTATTAAATAAAGGAGTTAAATGTACTATCAGTGGTCAAGAACGTTGCCTTAAAGTTTTTGTTGTATGTTGTTGTGTTGACACCCAAGCACGAGCCCCAATGCAAGGAATCAAACAGTTTAATGGCTACTATGGGTGTAGCTGGTGCTAACATCCAGGATTATATGTTAGAAAAGGCAGGGGTCATTGCATTAAATACGTTTTTTTAGATTAACCAGTTACCCAACGTACGGAATCCAACATGGTCTGACATGCTCTGGAATCGGTTGATGCACCATTACCAGTGAATGGCGTTAAGAGTCTATCAGTTATGGCAGATTTGCCTAAGTTTAATATAGTTGATGGATTTTGCCCTGATATTTTACACTGCAACAATTTAGGAAATGGAGAAAAATTTTTGAGTTATTGGATTGATAGTTGTAATTTACCATATTCTTTACACAGTGATGATATTTCTAAAATCAATAGATATATGAATCAGATTAAACTGCCTTATCAGGTACAAAAAATCTCTCAACCAATAGACGATAGAAAGCGGTACAAAGGAAAGGAGTATGAAAACTGGATATTATTTTTAAGTGATCCAATTTTAAGAACCTTCCCGCAATTTTATCCTTACGCTTAACATTGGAGGTTGTTTGTACGAGCTTATTACATATTTATGCAAGATTTTATAACGCCTTCAGAATTACATACTGCTCACCAGTTATTAACAGAATTTGTCGTCGAAACAGAAAACTTGTACTCACAAAGTGCCATGACGTACAATGTGCATTAGTTAATACATCTAACACAAAGTATCGTTAATTAGGAACCATCGCTACATTATTCTGGCTACTGTTTTGAAAGTGGCAACGGATAAATTGTTAAAATGGTTTATGCTGCAAAAGGTGTAACACGACAAATAAGTAGAGCCATTATGATACGACAATGTACGATATTTTAAAAAAAACACATAATCATGGAAGAACCAGAATCTAAAGTTTTAAATTATATTTCTTAAATAGATCAAAAGCATGCTAATAATAGTTTGAAACTCACACACGCTAGAAATTTCGGGAAAAATCATCCTACAAATCTGCAATGGATCGTGCAACTTTCTTTGTCAAAAAATTTCCAAACTTACAAAAAAATGGTAAAAAAGCGTTGTTTATTTACTTCATGTAAGAATCACAGACTACGGTCAGATAATTCTTTTGCTATCACTATAGAAGGTACTTACATTTACATCGTAGAATTTATAGTAGACCCAACTGAATTGAAAGAGCATTTTTTTTTATCGTGTAGAAGTAGAGCAAAATGACCATCCTTAAAAAAGAATAATTAGTGTGTCGGAAATCGTAACATGCATTGATTCTAACCAAGTCCAAAAAGTTTGTGTACACCTCGCTTCTGATGTTCTTAACGGAGAATACGTATGTACTGTTCCCAATTTCTGTTACGTATAAGAACGCTCGTAAATCTTAAAGTTATATACAAATAAGTGATATTGTTATTGTAACGAAACTCTCGTAGAGTACAAACAACGCCATTTTTGAAATATAGTGTAATACGTAGACTAATTTTTTTGTACTGTTAAATCAAAAAAATATTCTTACCTGTATTTTCTGGCTGTTAAGCGTCAGATAATAATTAGCTGATAATCACCTGATATTTTGGCATGATATTCACCTAATACTCACTTGATTTTCTTATAATCATTACGTGATTTTCAGCTAATTATCACCTGTTATATAGTTGATTATAATAAGCTGATTATCAGGCAAAAATCAGCTGAATATTACGTGGATATCATGTGAATAACGTGAAAACTCTGTTTGGTGAGCTTCAAGCATAGTTCCCTTAATATTCACATGATATTCACATGGTATTCAGCTAATTTTCACATTACACATCACGAGAAAATCAGGTAATAATCATAAGAAAATCGGGTAAATATCAGTTGGATATCATGCCAAAATGTCAGGTAATTATCTGCTAATTATTATCTGAAGCTTAGCAACAGGATTAATTTCAGTATGAGTATGATTATAATAAAATCTTTTTTAATTTGTAAATCTTTTTAAACCATCACTCTTTATTGTATTAAAGAAAATTAAGTATGTATAAAACTTCAAAATACAAATGAAAAATAAGAGTACGTCCAAACTTTAATTTTCACCTGTTACTTTAAAACAACGCTTTATAACCGTATTTCATGCCCAAAAATATTTTATAATGTTGTATTGAAAGTTATCGTTAGATACATGTAGTTTTGTATTATTTTCGCCTATATTTCATAGCCATATTTTTTATCCGTACTGTATGGCCATATTTTTTTACCTTTATTTTATGGCCATAATTTTGTACCAAAAAATATAGCTATTTTTTTACCCATAAATTATAAGCAAAAATATTAGTGAAAGATTCAGCCATATAATATACTCATATATTTTATGGAGGGTACTAATTAAAAATTTGTAACTCACACATTACTTCATTATATTCGAAATTGATTGTAAAATTCTCAGAAGGATTAATTTCGAAACTTGTTAACTTACTGTCACAATCGAACTTGTATTTGGCGTTCTTATATTGCTGATACGAGCTTTCATCATCACTGACCTAAAAACTCGATCGCACTTGTCAGAAAATGCGATTGGTGCTGTTGTATGTAAAATCGTAGCATACAACATTATCATGCAACTGTCAACGCAGTCTGCAAGAACATCGCTCATTGGTTGATCTAATTCAACCAAAGGCCTCTTTTACTTGCTCTGATGCTATAAAGATACACCATTAAGAGGAAAAAGTACTCTCTTTACGTCTGTCACCTGTTCTCTAAAGTTTTAGTCAACTCTTCACTTTCGCGACTTGTGAGTACCTTATCTACGTAAGGCATAACGTGTTGGCTAAGGCAACTCAAGTGCGTATCAAGAACATCAAAAGTATCGGACTACGCTAAGGATTAAGGTACAGCAAAGGAGGCCTAGATTCCAGCGATAGCAGCAGAAGCATAAATCGCCACATCCGGTGTCCATCATACTGGCCACGAACTTGTTCGTGTTGTTTAAGGAAGTACTGACGGTTACAGCACGGAGTATTAGGAATTTCCGAAGCAGCAGTAAAATAGTCAGTGATAATTGTAAGTAAGATATCAGTAATAAAATTAACGTTGAACCTTGTTATAGTGACACAATTAAATTGTATTTAAAAAAATAAGTTATTATTAAATTGCTTAAAAAAAAAAAAATACATTAATTTTACCCATATTATTTAATTAAAGATTTTTATTCAAAAAAAAAAATAAAAGAACAAATGAAGCTCACGAGCTAAATTCTAAGAACTCTACAAATAATACTAATAGAAAATAGTTAAGACCTTACTCTGAATAAGTCCGGTCATAACATAGACTTTTATCCAATTTTCTTGGACTGCAAGCCAGATTTAACAGTCATATATTATTATTCTCAATTTACTTATTAAATTTGTTAATTCAATTCCATTTATAAAAAGGAGCATGACTTGTTCATTACAAAAATAAATAGGAAAAAATTTTTTTTGTATTGATTAAAACATTAAAAATAAAAAAAATAAAAAAAAAAAAAAATAAAAAAAAAACTAGAAAACGATTGCAACAAAACGAAATAAACAAAAATAATCAGTTTCAGTACAGTGCCAGTTACTACTTAACTTTTATTGAATATATTCTTCACTATCAAAACACTTAAGATTTTCTATCAAATTTTTTTAGTTATCACCAGAATCACTTTGTTTTCCCTACAATTCAATAACATTTTTACAGTTCTTTGTGCACTAGACACTGCCATACTACCTAACACGACTTAGCGCTTAGTCCCCCCTCACACACTTTCACTTTTTCTTCTCCCCAGCATCTTTATCGTTTGTAACTGCGTCCCCTCTTCTCTCTCTTTTCTCTTTTACTCCTTTGTAACTGTTGCCTGGAAGGAGCTATCCTCGTACCTCTCCTTGATTCCAGTCTTAATTTCTTCCACTTCTCTCTCCAGTTTTTCCACCTTATTCTTTATCTCCGTTTTCTCCTTTTCATTTCTTTTTCGGTTATCATTTTTCTGCACCAGTTCTTGATCCTTTCAACTAATTCTTCAAGCTCGGCCCTCTTTTTATTTTTTACCCTTGCTCTTGCCTTTATTTCTTCTAGGCCCTTCTGAGCTTCTATAATCTTTTTTTTTAACTCTTTACTTTTGTCTATCACTTTACCCAGTGTGACCTTTATATAAAAGATCTCTTTCTGGTTACTCGTCATCTTCTCCCAAACTTCTTTCAGCCTATTGTCGTTTAGCCTTTCCCACTGCATTTTTCATTTGATTTTTCTTTCTTTTCTTTAATCACATATTTTCCTTCTCTATCGTTGGCCTTTTTGCTTCTTACACCCACACGTGACACTCTTTCCTGTTCGTTTGGTCTCACTTACCACTGATCTAACCTCTCCTTACCGTATTTCTCCCTTACGATATCTCCGTTCGATATTTGTCGATTAGATATCTATCTTACGATTGGAAGCTCTTTAAACCGAGTTTCCTTCGACTTCTTTACCTGGTTTGCATGTCTGTTTTAATTGCTTCCTGTGTTTTATGTACTCTTTTTTCTTCCTCCATAGCTAAACACACCTTTCACTTTTTTCTAATAGCATATTACTAAATCAGCTGCTCATGGGCCTTCCATTTCCTTTCTATGCTTATATGGTTTTTTACTGCTTTGCATTTCTCGTCTAGTTCATCCCATATTTAAAAGCTTTTGCCTATGTATGTGCATTTTCTTAGTACGTGATGCATTGTTTCTTGCTTGTTACAACACAGTCTACATACTATGTCCTTCTTTTACTTTCAGTATTCCCTACTTCTCGTCATATTTCTGCACCTAAACCTTGCTAGCGTTGATCTCTTTTTCTCTAATGTCATGCTCTTCAGATAACTTGGTTCCTTTTCGTTCCATAATTCCTTGTACACTGGATCATATTAAGATTCTACTATCTTGTCCTTTCTCTCCATAACCTCTTTTATGTATCTTATTTCTAGCGTTTTTGTTAGCATGTGCTTGAAACTTCTGTGATCTACTACTAGATTCCTATCCCCTTTCGCCCCTATTACCTCGTTTTTTTTGGTTTTCCAGTATTCTTCTTGCCCTGCCACCCACGCCTTGTTTTTTTTCTCGCAACAATCTTTTACCAGACCTTTAGCAGATGCCATTGCTTTGTACTCATAGTTTACTGCTCTCTCTTGGGCCTTCTTTGATATTTCTGCTATCTTTGTCTCCTCTATTAGTATGTCGTTTGGCGTATTCTTGTCTGATTTTAAAGTCCCTTTCATGTACCTTCTTTTTATGCTGTTCATGCTCTCCTCTAATTTTCATTCCCATACTTCAGCTTTATGTAGAAAAATACTCTCCACTAGTGATCCAGACATTAGCATTCTCCTTCTACAGTTATTCCTAAATAGTCTATCTTCTGTGCTCCAAGGGTTCTTCATTGCTATCACTGCGCTGCCTTTTCTCTCTTTTATGTAGGCTTCTGCTCTACCACCTTTCTGCAAGGTTTAGCCCAAATATTTAATTTCCGTAACTTCTTCAATTTCTTTGTCTTTTCAGTACCATTTTCTTATGTTTGCCCCTTTCTTACTTCTTTTGAGTACCAGAATTTTTAACTATCCTACACTGAGCTTCATTTTCATTTTCTGTAAGAATTTTTTTAGTCTTCTAAGCATCTCTTTCAGGCTCTCTTAATGCTCCGTGATTAGGATTATGTCATCCACATATACCATCGACCAAATCTTACTCCTTCCTACTTTTTCCCCTCCCGTTATGTTCTTCCTCAGATGTTCTTTTGGCCTCTTACATAAATATTAAATAGCATAGGGCTAAGTAGGCATCCTTTTCTCAGGCCATCGGTCAACCAAAAGGGTTGCGACCTCTTTTCTCCTAGCTAAACTCTATTCCGTGTTTCAGGGTATGTTTCCAAAATTCTTGCTCTAAGATTTCTAGTAATTTCAGCTGTTTCTAGCTCCTTACTAAGCTCTTCTTTTTCTATTCTTTTAAATGTTTCCTTCAAATCTGCAAAGCAGCAGAAAAACTTGCCTATTTTTTTTCTATTCTTCTATCCACTATGTGGTTGAGCACAACGACTGCGTCCATCGCCCCAATTTTACTTCTGAAGCCTAACTGGTTTTATTACCACCTTACTTTTTACTTTCTTAATTAGTCTTTCACTTAATATACTTGCATATATTTTATATGCTGTGTCTTTTAGTGTTACCCCTCTGTAACTCTGTACCTCTTCTTTTTCCCCTTTTTTGTATATTGCTATAGTTACTTCTTTCCTCTATTGATTTGTGATACCTTCATCTCTCCATATCTGCTTGTACAGTTCCAACAAAGTTCATCCTACCTCTATTGGCATATATTTTTACACTTCGTTTTAAATTCCGTTTTCTCCTAGTGCTTTTCATATCTTTAAATTTGTGATCTACTTTATTAGTTCTTTTCTAGATATCTCTTACCTTTCTTCGAAGTGGTGTTCTTCCTGGATAAAAAATTGCATCTTACTTTTCTCATGACTCGCTTCCAGTTTTTCCATAAAGTGTTCTTCTTAGCTCTGCATACTAATATTTTCATCTACTTGTTCTTTTTTTTTCCTCTACTTATTTATATACCTCCAGGCTTTTACTTCTGACGTTATATTCTTGATTTTCTAGGCTGCTTACATAGCAAGCACCACAATAAGCTTGATGCTTTCCCTTGCTGATAGGTAAAAAGTACCCAGCACAGCGTGGGTCCACATTAGCCTGCCTTTCAACTCAAGGCCCATTTTCCTTATTTTTGTCCTGCTTTGGCCTTACCCCTGGCCTCTTCTAAGGCTCTTCTGAATAAAGGGCAGCTTCTTCTGCCTGCTTCGTGCTTGTTGTCCGTTATTGGGCCAAGATAACATCATGCTGGGCCTGGACACTCTTTTTTTTTTTTGTAGTGTGAGCTTCCACACTGGAAGCAAAAATTTGATCCGTTTCCTTCTTTCCAGTTGCCGGAGATGTATCTTTATCCCAGGCATCTGAAACATTTTGTCACCTTAATTCTTCTTCGTATGCGGCAGTTTACGGAGCCGACTCGTAGCCTGCCTTCTTCCTCTGCTCGTCTGGCAGTTGTTTTGTCCACCGTTATCAACACCAGCCTCTGTCCTCTGGCGTTTAGTCTTAGGAGGGCTACCTCTGGCTCCTGGCTCCCAAGGTTAAAAGTCCTGGCAAAAGCCTCTTTGACCTCGTGTTCCTCTACAATAGCATCCAGGTCTCGAACGTCTAGTGTCACTTTTTTGTAGCTCATTTTGACGCTACCGACTTTTCAATTTGCTGTGAAAATGCAATAGCACTCTTTACACCTTTGGCCTTAATAAGCATGTCTTCTTTTTTGCAGTGACAACACTTTGGACTGCCGCATTAGCTATATGAAGGTCAAAATTTTCCTTCATTGTCTTCAGTACCTTTGCAAAGGTCTGCCCTTCGGCCATCTTTACTACTACTGTTGTTGTGGCGTCGACTTTTTTCTTCTGGCTTGTTTGGTCATTCATGGGAATCTCTTCTTGTTAGCCACTGCCTGTTTTCTTTTTCTTTAAAGACATAGCCTGCTGGCGTTTCTCAGGGCTGTCCAATGGGCTCCTGCTTCTTTTACTTCGCTTTATTTCTTTAAGGGCAGTATTCAGGGTTTTTTTCTGTACATGCCGTCGAAAATTATCTCGCCTTTGTTCCCTCCACTGCAGGCACTGAAATATTGACTTTCAAGCACCCGCATACACTTCTTTTTCATAAATAAAGCCTTTTTTTAGCACCTCTGCTTCTTCAAGGTGTTTAAGTGCGGCTTTGAGCTCCTTTTTAACAGCATTGGCTGTGTTGCCGTACTTATCGTTTATTAAGTGTAGCGTCTCTATAATATTTTTTGTTGCTGATTGGACTTGCTGTCGCTTTACTCTGAGCTTAGCACCACTTTCTTTCAAAGAGGCAAGCTCCTCCTGGGTCTGGTGGCTAAATACTGACACGTTGGTGTCCTCGGTGTCGTTGTTGCCTATGCTCGACAGGCTTTCTCTTTGTTTTTTGTCCGTGAAAGAGGGCCATGGAACATTAAGCAGTTCCTGATGGCTATTAGACACGTCTTTGTGGCCCCCTCCCAGAATCCGTGGGGCCTGCCACAGTCATTCAGGCTTTTACTGGATTGGAACTGCCGGTGGACTCCCTCAGAGAGGTTACCGCCTGGGGTACATGTTTTTCATCGACTTTTTTGATTCTGACATCTTTTTAAATGTCATACTGACCCACGAAGGCCAACTACCTTCTTTTCTAGAAATAAGTATTTGAAAAGGGTTAAAATCAGGGAAGCGAGCTGTTACCAGAGAGAACCGCTACTTGCTCGGGCCCGGCCGGGAGTCGCCACTCTCCCTCAGTCCCACCCATGAAGACTGCCCTGGCGTTACCAGGTAAAGAGTGCTTAAAAAAGAAATACTTGAGCTTCCTTATCGTTATTTTTTATTGTTATTATTATTTTTTTTTCATTACTTTTATTTTAAGGCTAAGACCTTTTATGAGTAGAATACCTTCTAATGAGATTTTTCATCGCAGATTCCGTGTTTCCATCATTATAATTCTGACATAAGATATATTGATACTTAACATGTTTTGTAAAATGGCTTGTATACAGCTTATGCAAGATATTGATTAAAGTTTAACTAATAAACAAATGAATTTCTTAAACAATATGACAGTCTTTTAGTTGCTCAACAGATTTAGTTTTTTAACTTTAATGTCATTTTTTTCATGTCTCTTCTTAAATTTTTTCTTACTTTTTTTGTGGTCGTTAGGTAGGATACCTCCTTGGCGACTACTTTTAAATATAAATAAAAATTTAAACATTTAAAATACTACAATATCTTACTATTCCAACCCTGAAATTTGTGTGCCTTAAATATAAGCAAATTAATTAATTTTAGTATCCAAATTAAAATTTGCAAGAAAATAATTAGTTATCAGTATTCATTTTTTTTTTTTTTTAGTATACTTTTTTAGTTATTTAAAATAAATCCTGAAACACAGCTGAAACAGTATCAACATAACCTGATTAATAACGTATAGAACTTTATTTATTTCTCGATGTTTCCTAAATAAAAAGATTTGAACCTAAGCCTTATTTAACTCAGAGATTTAGGTGGTTAATAATCACACATTTATTCTTATTTTTCTTAACAGTAGTAAAATAAGAAATCATGAAATAAACAAAAATGTTTTAGTAACTTTAACATGACTTTTACGATTTTCGTGTGCATTTTCGTAGTAAATAATTTTCTATTGGAAAAGTTTCTTATCTAGTAAATAGCTGTAATTTAAAATGCTTGGACTTTATAAATACATAAAATAGATGTAATGATAAAAACTTGTTAAATGAATGACAAATCAAGGATTACTGATATGTATAATTACTGAGTAAAATATTGATATAAAATTATATCATAATTATGTCGAAGGGAGTAATTAAACTTATGAAGTTGGCTTCAAGAAAAATTTCTGAGAATTATATGACACAGAAGTTAAATAGAAAAAAAACCATCTTAGATATAAAACCTGAAACTGTATTTTTTAAAGCAATTTATTTCATTTGGTAAATTTATAAACGATTTGTACAATATTTTCTTAACTCCTACGAACTTTTTCTTTAATTTCTAGTGATGTCAAAGCTTTTATATGCGTGCAATTTGATTGTACTTTGAAAGATTTAATGTGAAAAAAATGTAGCTCGCATGACAACTATAAATGGGTAAGTATCTTACAAACGTTAATTGAATTTTATAACGATAGAAGACAAAGAATTGGTGTAAGACTGAAAGATATTGCTGCTAACAATAAAGTTCAAGTCATGAGAAAATTTGAGAAAATGTATAAAAAAAGTAGTATGTCTTACCCTAGACCTAAAATCGGGGATAAAGTACGAGGGAGCAGAACTTACCAAGTGTTTAAATAAGGGCATACGCATAGTTGGTCAACGAGAGTATTTAAGATTACGTGAGTGGCAGCAATAATCCCTACACCGAATTATCTTAAAGATTATCAAGATTCACCGATTTTCGAAGGTTTTTATGAGAAAGTACTGCAGAAAATAAAGTATCCTGGTACATACCTCGTAAATAAGATCCTTTGAAGACGAAGAAAGCAAGTTATCATGAAATGGTTGGGCTTTGACACCATCCATAACATTCTTCATAAAAATACATTTTGCAAATATTTGTTTAGCAAATAGTTCTTATTACATACTTATAGTGCATAAGTGTTTTTTTAATGGAATGTGAAGCATTAAAAGAAAAAAATAATAAAAATATCACGAAATGACTACTGTTTTAAAATGCTACAATTTTTGTGTATAAACTATTCAACTTTTATCGAAATCTGATACCATACCACTTTTTAGTTTGGTATCAATATACTTTTCTTTAGCACAATTAATATTGTTTATAGTTTGTGGTGCCGCTTAACTATTATCTTATACCGTACTTTTATCATTAAGAGTTTTGTTGTTTTAATTAAACAAATTGATACGAGGATGTATTTTAATGAATTCTTAAATTTAATAAGAATTATTTACTATTTTCCCTACAAACATTACAAATATGTAACAAATAGCTTATACATAAGAACTGTTTCTAATAGTTCATCAAAAAACTTTATATTGTCTAAGATTATTCCAGAAACTGTACTTGAAAGAAAGACTTAAAACTCATCTTTCAACTGTGCAATTATTTTTTGTCCAAGCCATGTATTCGTTTTCTCCAGCTTGGCTACCATTTATGTTTGCCCCTGAATCATCTAATTCAGTTTTTAGTGAATAGAAAACAGCAGCAGGCAATTTGAGTAAGTGCAGCTGGATTTATCTGTAACATGAAAATCAAAAGATACATTATAGTTCCCATAGGTTCAAGTAATAATTTCACAAAATAATAGTAGCTCAGAATATTCTTCACTGCAATAAAGTATGCATTGATTTTTCCGTACATAGTTAAAGAACTTTGAGAAATTAAAACGTTATCAGGAATGTAAGCAGTAACCCTAAGTTATAAACATATTGTTGAAAGTATAAGAGACGAATCAGCTTACAAACCTCAAAAATTTTTGGGTATCTTGTTTGTGTAATCTACCACTTTTTTAAATGCTCTTTCACTAGCTTGCTGCCACTGTTAATCAAAAGTACTCGTTTGCTGACTGTCATGCTCAACTTGCTGTTAATTTGGAATACTTGCTCTTGATGGTTTAGTCGCGAGGCTGAGCACTTACTGGTGATGGCAAGTGAGGCTTGTTGTAGTCAATGCATTTAGTAAAATGATCTCAAAGCTCTAAAGCACCTCTTGATGCGAAGATGTTGCCCCCACTCTTAGGTATTTTGTCCACTTCTGATAAAGGGATGGTGCTCCTAATCTTAAGGATTAGACTGCTTCTAATGTAAAAACACCTCATCCTATTCAACGGTCTACTCCTAATGCGTAGATGCTATCTCTGCTCTTAGATCATCTGCCCTCTCTCTTGTATATTATCTTCTTACGGCTTCTTTTATCCCTCCAATTGCATTGGTGTTTGCTCAGTACTACCTGTCTCATTTTTTTCATGGTATCTATATAATAATATCCCTAAGATAATTATCCATTATGTTTTGAATATCTTCCACTTCCATAATTTAATCTGTTCCATAGAAAATCCATCAGCTTTGATAAACACTTTTTCTAGCATATCACGCTTTTTTACACATAATGATAATTTATCCAAGAAGAATGCCATGAATTTAAAGGAATCAATAAATAAAAGATTGATGTCTGTTCCTGTAATATATGTCGTAAAAAAAAATATATTACTTTTTTCATTTGAGGCAGGAGCTATGCACGGCCAGGAAAGATGCTGGTAGTTCCTTTATAAATAAATGTGAACTAGATCGACTAATATTGTGAAAAATGACTAGAGCTATCCTCAAATTTTAACAATTCATGTTACATTAACTATATGCAGCACCACAATATCTAGAAAAAAAAATTTTGTTCACTGAGAAAAAAAAAATCAAATAAATTACTGAAGTACTTACTTCCCTGTAAGATGACAAGAAAATCAAACTTTTTGAGCATTAAGACCGAGTATTTTATATTAAATATGACTAATTATTTTCTTCCACATTCTCATTGTTCTTCCATGATCAGATTCATCATGTCAAGTGGATTTTCGTACAATTTTTCTAGTTTTAATGCAATAGAATGAAGTTTTTTCACAAACTACTTTGCAGGAATTTCATTTTCTTCATTATTTCGCTTATAGCTACGGTACATCAATAGACCATCATAATCACTGCACTTTATTTAGTATTTGATAATAAAGGCCTCATCATGTTGATACCTACGTTTATTTCTAAAAGTTTCTAGCAAAAATTAAAAATTGACGTACACAACGAACAGTACCTGATTTTTGTACAAAAAGTTTTTAAATTCAAGTATAGAATCATTTTTATCTTTTTTTGAATTAGGAGTATGATCTTGCATTTTTTAAAGTATTAACAATTAATTCTGTAAGCTTTTAATTTTCAAATCATCCAAAAGTAGTGAAGGCATCGGTCACATATGTGTGTTGTATGTTTATAATGTGACAACTGATTTCTTACTAAGCAGGAGATACTTCTTATCCAGACTTAATAGTACTTATAGTCTTCATCAGTATCAAATAATTTTATTTCATTTTTATCTGCATAAAAACTTTCAATTAAAAAGCACTGTATAAACTTGTAATGTTTTCTGAAAAAAATATTAATTCTTAAATTTTTTTATTGTCTTAGGATCTAATAGAAAGTCTCAGTCGTCAAATTTGTATTCATTAAAATATTGAATATAATTAGAGACACACTGTGCGTTACGTTTTACAGTATGCATTGATAATTAAATAGGCCTTCTTAAACACGGTACATCATTATTAAGGACACAAAAACATTGTTTTTCATTTTTTAAGTACTTAGATACATCAATAAGAGATCTACTTCTCCTGAGGCTCAATTTGTTTTCAGTGACATGACATTCATTAAATTTGTATCATTTTTTAAACTTAGAGTAATTTTGTACTAATGCCTTGCTACTCATGGCTCTACTAATTGCTTGCTACTAATGAGCAGCTTGTACTCATAGCTCCACAAGACGAAAGGCTCCAATAAAGTGCATTATTTATGAAAAAGACAGGTAAAATTTTCTTGGAAATTTTATTAATTTGTGAATAACCACTTTTATACACTAATTATTAATAGACTGCTTTGTACTTTGCAAAGAATTTCCAGACACAGTTAGCTTGTGATCCGTTCTCTTTCAGCCTAAGCACTTCTAAATAGAAATTCTCTCTTTTTTCCTGTCAAAGTCAGATTCTGATGAACGACTTCAATATAACATCTGAACAAAAAAAATAATGCATATTTAAGTAAAAAAGCATATTTTTAAACATCAGTACGTGGTTTTAATTTTAATCATCTTGCAGTACACGATATAATTAAAGCAACTGCTTATCATAAAAGTCATGCATATTCATCACGTAAAAAAAAACAATGCCTGATAGGAAAAAATGTGATCATGAACATCACACATTAATCTTAAACTTGCTAGCATTATTTTTTTAATTAGGGCTAGTCTCTTAAATTTTACCCGTTTGCCAGCATGATACACTACTTTTTACGCAATATTAAGGGGAACAAGACTATTGATTTATTATACTTTCACACTTTTATTACATTTTCCGGCATCTTTATCTGTACAAGCAGTTGTCAGTCACTTAAAATTTTGATTTGCGTATTACCATAAATTATGTATTTTTAAATGTATGTCTCAATAGTTACTGGACTATTTTCGAATGACAGATATGTATAACTATTTATTACTAATAGCTCCTCTCAGCTTTTCTCTGTTTTAACGTGAAATTTGTATGAAAATATTTGAGATATTATCTTTTTTTTTCCTATTAAGCTCTCAAATCAGGATAGTGTAAGATCTGCAATATTAATTACTTGAGCTCATCAGCCTGCTTAAATGCTGAGACAGAGTAGAACAAATAATAACAATGAACCTACACAAGTGTTTGTTATAAGTTATAAATAATAACTTTTTCTTTAATCATTTAGGCATCTTGTATTCGCTATGTGCACAATTTTGAAGCAGCTCCTCAGGGAAAAACGAGAGCTATTGGCCTCGTGTCCCAGAAGGCAATATTTGCGATGCGTGTTACATATATATATACAGAGTTTGTTTTGATTTTCAAGGCCAGAGCTTCTGCATCTTTGCAGGTTATGCCAGCTAATAGCTCCAAAAGACTCAGTAAGAAGAATATTTCATTGCATTTTAATCAAGATGTTTTAATAAACATGCATGAGTAAGATGTGTACTGATTACTCATAATTCAAGTAGAAGTTTAATCCATGGAAGAATTGTACATGTACAAGAAACACAACTTCCTTATGTTTATAATGCTTAGCAGTCTACTAGCAAAAAACAAACATATCGTTTAGTTTCACATATTAGCACAGGTATTGCTGCAATTGCGTTTTCAGATTGTGTGCGTAGCGAATATCAGAGTTATATATTTTATCCTCGAGAGCGGTCGTATAGTACAATGTGAGCTCACAAAAGATAAAAACAATCAATGTGTACTATTTCAGAACTAAATATGCACATAAGTTGCTAAAAGATATGTATTAAACAAAAAAATTTGAAAACAGGACCTCAAATTAAATTAACGTATTTAAAGCAGTAACAGACGTTGAAATTTTCATGGTCCTGCAGAGAGCCATTCTTTAACATATTCAAAAGAATTAATAATACATACATCTGCTGATATAAATCGACAATTTAGGAACGGTACTTTCTCTTTTTTTTTGTTAATATAGTTTTACTTGCTTCTTAATAATAGGTTTTCAATTTTTTTACCTTTCTTAGTATAGCTTGGGACACTCGATTCGCAAAGGTTCAGGTATATTTATGATGTTAATTGCTAAGTAGCTATAAGATCACGAGAGCAATATACAAACTTAAATCTACTTATAAGAAGGTAACACTATTGTTCTACTACCACCTCGTAACAAGTATTTTTAATTTGAATATCACTTTAACGTGAGTTTCTCAGTACGGGGATAAATAAAAGAACGACTTGTGTTTTACTTATACATTATTAACACTACTTATATTTGCAGTAAGCTGCGCGTGTCTTTCAGTCTTGCAGCCCTGCTCCTTTCGCTCTGATGTCTGTGGCTACTTAATCTCTTTTTCACGCTTCTGCTTTAATCTTCCTTTGCTATTAGTTATTTTTTCTTTTCCCCTACCTTTGAGGCCCAGGCGAGTGAAAGCGCAGGCCCGCATACCTATGTACTATTGTACGTAATATGTCTAAAGCCACTACCCCAACGTCATTGGCGGCGATTTCCTTCTTAATTTGTGTGCTTGTTATAGAGGAGTGTTCGTGTTATGTTGTATATTACTTTTAGTTAAAGAAAAGAGAGTAGTAACAATTGCCATTTTCCTATTGGCTTAGATTGCTGTTTCTTATGTGTATACATGTTGGTTTCTGTTGACGTGCTTCCCTTATACAAAAAAATTCATTTCAAAATTGTCTTAGGTACTTATGAGACTCTACTGCTTAAAAATAATTTCCTTGTTTTTTCCTATATTTTTTTACATATGAACTGTATAATGAATTATGAGAACATGTTTTCTTTTTTATAAATAAAAAATTCATCGCTTACTACTAATACAAGTGTTACTTTTACCTGTTTTTTTTTTTTTTGTATTTTTGGTCAGGGATGTCAAGGGTTTTGGACTTACGGCTTAACTGATTACGAGTAATGTTGCTAAAAATAATGTTTAATTGTTAAGTTTTATTCTAAATGCTACGATAACTTTAGGTTGTTACCATTATTAACCTCTATTTATACAAAATTTTTTACTATTTTGTTTGTTTGTTTTTTGCTTATCATAAACTACACAAATTATTAAAGAACATGGTTTTCGAAAGTATTTAGGTGGTGAGAATACACTTACTGCTTTGTTTAAGATGTGCTTGTCAAGGTCTTACTGCGTTCAGCTGAGTTGTTATTTATATTATCATTATTATAATTGTTCTTTTTCTTTTAAGATGCCTGTATTCCTTATCACAAATTTATGATTGTAGCTAGCCTTTTTTCATTTCTTTTTTTTTTTTTTTTTTTTTTTTTTTTTTTTTTTTTTAATTACGTGGTGCCTAACTGCCTTTTTTCTGGATGATCGCCTTGAACTCGGATAATTATTGGTTAAGGTGTTGGTGTTGGTTAAGGTTAAAGTGTTGGTAATCTGCCCTGTGTAGTGGCGTTACAGCTTCATGGGACTGTAATGGCTCTTGATTCTTTTTTAGTAGAATGGGGGCCCCCCTTTTTTAAAAAACCTAGACAATTCTGTAGCTGCTCCTTATAGTTTCTTTACCGATATTTTCGCGTACATTTTTAGTCTGACATCTCGTTTTTTTATTTAAGCTTCCTCGTATCCGTATCTTTGGTGGTGAGTGCCATCATAATGTCTTCTGATTTAGTATGTTTTACTCTATCCCTCCACGTTTATTTTTGTTGTTGAAATCTTTCGAGAACCACAGTAAAAAGGGTAAGGGGTGAAGAACAAGAGTGGTTGACCATATGGCTGTACGTTGTGTTTGTTTACATTAAACTTACGTTTCATTTTTCTAGTATCTACGGTTACGCACATTTATGTACCTGGAAGGTGGTTTACTCGGATATAATACAAACAAACGCATGATACCATTCGAAAATCGTGTACTCATTTTCAGCTTCGAGTGTGAACTCTATTTACAGATGTACACTCCCTATCTTATAATGCGGCATATGCTATGCAGTGTACATTTATATATTCCTAGCTTTCCTACAACAGCTACGCTTCCTTGTTGCTGCGTGCTTAATGTTTTTTCTTACGTTGTCGTTATTATTTTAAACGTTTCACTTCTATAGGCACGTTATGTGCGGAGGTAAATGAACGATCTCAGATTTTGACTTTAAAAGAAACCTAACGATGGTGGATTTTGCTTGATTCTCCTCCTTCACCTCGTCCTCAATGACGTAATTTTGGTTTCCTTTATGCAGCGTGATGCCACATCACATTTCCATGCTACACACTTTGAATTGTATAAATGTTATTTGTATTCTTCCAAACCAGTTCTAAAAAAAAAAGAAAAAAGTTCTTAAAAGATTTGAACCCCAGACCTTCTGCGTATTAGTCAAAGCTCTTACCTATACTCTAACACAAACAGTTCTAACATAAATAATTAAATTCCTGCATGTTAAAGTGTAGTTTGTACCTTGATTTTAATGTTAATTATCGTGTGATGTAGATTCATTTATTCAGTTACATTATAAATTAATATTATCAGAAATTTAATGAATAAAATAACTCTTTTTTTCCAACTTTTTTTCAGATAACTTTGAAACAAGTCTATTTAACTAGAGCATCTTTTGAATGTATAAACGAGTACTCTTTACGATGTGTTTTATTTTTTACTTTTACAGTAAATAATAAATCGCTTTTCTATTTTTTCATATTTTTTAAAATTTTCAAAATCAAAAAAAAAATTTTTGTACGGTACAAATGCAATAACTATTTTATATTGTATTTAATTTTTTACAATTTTTTTATAGGCGATCGAAGAAATTTTTTGACTTAATGACGCTCTTCACATAGTTAGTAGGGAAAAAGTTCAGAGAAGTAAGAGGGACACTAATGTGTGCAGTAAAGCTAGCAATTGTTTTTCTCATATAGATGTTCTTATATAAATACTTTTACACACTCTTTATCCTTTCGTTCTAAATTGATTTAAGAACACACTTGTGGATTCATAGAAAAATTTGATAGGTTTGTCCAAAAGTTATCTTTTGTACCCAAAAGTTGGCGAATTCCTACAACTCATATAAATTTCATTTGACTTAATTTTTTTTATAAGGTTACATGTCAAACATTGGTTTTTTCATATTAAACATAAATACAATAATGGTGCAGCCAAATAAGCCGCAATAATTGTAGGTAGTTTTTTTTGGTATTGAAATATACGTTTAACAATTCATCAATATCTGTCAAAAAACCATATGTGTGATGAACGTCCTGAAAAGATATTAACTGTCATGTTATACTACCCTATTGAAGAAAGCTATTCGACAGGACGGTTTTGCTTCATTTTCTATGTACAATTATAGTGTGTTTAATGAATTTCGACTAGGAATGAGTGTAGGATCGTCAGTAACAGATGTTATAGCGTAATGTTGCAGATGTATTTAGCGTAGCCAGTAGAAAGGTTCTCTAAAACCAACAAAAGATCCGATGGAAGTGCGCTGTCTTGCACTGGCCAATCTATATAATATTTAAATTTTTTTGTGCCATCAGATATTTTTTATAATCATTAATTTATCATATGTTGATTAAAATCACACGCAATTGACGTAGGTACACTCATTCCCACGATAATTGCACAACTATCGTACACAATATTGTGTCATTGAAGGTATTCTTACACCATAACTGATATTATTTGCCATACAGTTTTACAGAAGTATAACCTCATACTTCGGCACTTAAGCATCTACTGTCCACTGGTTCAATTAATTAAATGTCTTTTTTTTCATGAAACCATTTTAAAAAAAAAAAAAAAAGAATTTTTCTCGAGAAACGAATCGACACTTACTTGTACATGAACCAAGTTTCTTACCCAGTCTGCTATAAGCATCCTCAATGAATAATTTACTTACTTGTAGTACGGTATGGCTCAAAATGTACTCCAAAAGATGTTATTGGATTAATATTGATTAACAAGTTTTGTTTGATTATAAATTAGGTTTACAAACGAAATATTAATGTAATAAACTAACTTTTTTTACTCTTATAATTTTTATAAGAACTTGAAAATCAATTAATTTTAATAAAGCAGCTCATTTATTTATTAAATTTTACTTAAGTACTTGTAATTAATTATTTCCTCATTAGAAAAAGTGCAACCGCTTTCTTGTGCCCCGCTCCACAGTTTACGCCCTCGCAATTTTTTTGGGCCCACGGACAGAAAATTTCTTGTGTCCTCTGGTCCTTATATATTTTTTTGCTCTAGGGCCTTAAGTGACTAACTAGGCGCAAAGCTCAACTTTGCACCTGTAAGCATCTTTTATAGCAAAAAATGCAGCGTCACTAGTGATTATATTTCTCAGATGAATATACCTAAACACATGCTTTCATGCATGCTCCACCCCTTTCTTTTGTTTTATTAAGAAAAAACCATGTTAATCCGTTTAAAAATTAAATAAAATTATCCCAAAGAAATCTTTTATGCAAGAAAAATATGAAGATGTTTATGGATCATATACAAGCCATTTGACGTGACTATTCTGTAAGAATACATGATATATAAAGATTTTTTGAAACTAAACATATATAAAAAGGGTATAGTTATGTAATCTGCAAATTTTTGTTAACACTTTTTATTATATTTTTAATATATGTTTGCTGCTTGAATAGTATATATTAAAAAACGTATGTATTAAAAATCTGTTAAACAAACAGGTCAGCACATTTGAGTACATCAAGAAAACGTTTGGAGTTCAAGCTTACCAAGTTCTAAAACAATAGATGAAACATAAAAAATAATTAAATGACTCAATGGCTCGCAGAAAATTTCTAAATCAATTTAAAATGTAAAATATTGTCTATAAACATACTTTATACATACTTTATACATTACGTCATTGAAAACGATTTTATTACCACATCTGATCTGTAAGAATGAAATACTACTAATTTTCAAGTAATGTTCTCAGAAATTAGTAATGTACTCTTAATGTAAATTAATATCTTAGTCTTACAAAATAGTTTTAGATCAAAAATCCTAGGACACTTTTTTCAACTAGCATTTGTTAATACCAATAAGCCTTCCAATAAAAAAAATAATATATTCAAAGCAAAATTTAAAGGACTTTCCGTCATTACTAGTGATAATAGTGTACACAGTAAAGGCACTGACTTCAAAAAAAAATTAAAAAACATAATACTACCAGTACGTGAACCATGGCGGTTCTGGCACCCCCCCAGCTCCCCCCCTGACGTAGTAGTGGGGAGAGAGGCTCTAGCTATAGCTGTGGGTGGAGAAAAGTCGGTGGAGGAGAAGCGGCAGTGGGGGGAAGGGCTGATTGAGCGGCAGAGAAAAGGCGGTGGTGGGGGAGAGGTTGATTGGGTGTTAAGGGAAGGGGCACGGACGGTATAGGTAGTAGGGGCAGTGAGTGGTGCGGACTACTCAAGTGGTAACGTCGGGAAAGAGGGCCTCTTCCGAATGCTGTGACGTCGGATGGTACTGACAGCTCCCTTCCTTTCTGACCGCGAATCAAGCTCCAACGTCATCAGGATGGGTCCGAAAGGTGTAGGTGACAAGCCCAACGTACAGCGCGAGAGAAAGATGATCAAGCATAAACGTGTATTTCTTATCAGTGAATGTAGCGGATCACGTATCCCGTTTACCTGCGACCAACGTTGGCTTACTTGACGCAGTACCTTGCCAAATAATGGAGCTATTATTTCTTATCCATACGGATGTGTTAGCCGTGGCCGATGACTTTTCGATTCTTGTTTAGGCGTATAATGTACCAGTGTAATACTTTTTTCTTAGAAAGAGTGGGTGCAACGAGTCATGCTAGGATACACGTATGTGTAAGCCTTGGCTCATAACTCTTCAATTCTCATTTAGGCGTATAATGTACCAGCATCATATTTTTTACTCAAGAGTGGGCGTATCAAGTGATGCGTGTTGCCAAAGAACATGTATACCATGTCATAACTGAAAGCGTATCCCAACATTGCTTGGCTTACTCCTTTTCACCGCAGTACCTTGCCAATTAATAGGGTCAGTTAATACAATAGAGTAATTTTAATCGGCGCAGTAATGAGAAGGCGTGAATGAAAAAAATTGACATAGATTCATGAAGAACTAATTCATTGCATAAGTGTTGTGTATCAGGTGTACATTGATTAAAAAATATTTTTTTGTCGTTGCTTCTCTTTTAAAATTTATTTTTTTAAAGCTGTAGCATTCTTCACAGCACAATAAGCTTAATAAAATTGGTGATTCATGCATTCGATATCATCAATACTAATTTTTTTTAAAGCTGGACATTGCTTAATATCATAAATGTACCGATGAAAATAATTATATTATGCAAATATTTAGTAAAGCGTATTATAATACTATAAGTAATGTACCTATAAAATAGCACACGGCAGAACCATTTGATTTTTTCGAGACCTTTTATGTAAATAACATTATCTTCTTTAATAATGGCGGTAGTTACAGTAACACAAGTACAAGTCAGTTATGGCAAAGTAGACTCTGCAAGTGAAAGCAGTAGTAATAATCATAAATACACAGATCTCTACGTGGCCTTGTCCCTGGTTCTCTTGGGTAAGCGGATAGAGATTCAAAAATCAAGACAAATCAATACTTTTTTTTGATTATTTTATTAATACACATAAAATAATATTACTCCTCTCATCTAAGAGTTAAAAAAAAATTGGTTGACCTTTATCACCAACTCTACTTAATTTCATTAGAATTGGTTCTCCCAACCAATTCTCTTCAATTTGCATCGCATCCAGCTAATGCTGCTTCTGTGGCTGAGGTTGCTGTTGAGGCTGCGGTTGTGAAAAAAAAAAAAAAAAATCATGAAACCTCATTTTTTTAATTGAAAATTTTAATTAAAAAACACAATATACCTGCCACTGCTGCTGCTGCTGCTGCTGCTGCTGCAGCTTTTGCCCCTGCTGTTCCAGTTTCGGACCCTGCTGTAGAATAAAAAAAAAGTTCAACAAAATGGTTTTATTATAATTTAAAAAATTATTATCATGGATATTGCAAGTTTTTATTTTACTTACAGGTATTCCGTTAACAGCATCTTTATTAGAATTCATTTTTTAAGTGAAGAAAAGAGCTTGACTGGTGTCGTTGTCGAAAGTTTTAAAAACAACAATACTATAAAAGAGTAAAAAAAAACACATTAATAGTACATAACAATTACAAGAAAATAAATTTTATCAGTCAATGTTAAGAAACAGTATACTACAAAACAATTCTCAACCATTGACTATTTTAAAATAATTTTTTGTTTAAAGTATTCAAACGATAGTATACATGAAATTGATTAATACAAAAAGTATATTTTAATATTACTTAAAACTTTTACATCTAACACTTTGTAAAATTTTCAAATTTACTCTTTTGTAGTCAAGAACAATTTTTACTTTTTCTACATCTATTTTCATATTAATTTTAGCATAAAAGAATCTCTGCATTGCATATTAGAGTAAAAATGTATTCTACAAAAAATTGTATTTCATATTAATCTATAACTGCGTCTTAGATCGTTAGCGTATAAAATATACGTGCAAGAAGTTAAGACTTTCCTAAAAAACTGCGCCTCGACTGGCCAAAATAACTTTGTTCTTATGAAATAGAAGATTATCTACCTACCACTGTTATAGTTGCTCCAACTGTTGGCTTTTAATCTGACTGTTGCTAATACCACTAGTGTAAAAGAAAAAGGTTTGAAATGTTTTATTAGGTAAGGCTATATTGAGATAAAGTAATAAAAAATGTCAGAGAAAGTCTTTTGTATAGTGGTGAAAACACTATTATGCACTACTACTCAATACCCTTTTTTTCACCACTCTTTAAGTTTATTACACACTAAGATAAATTTTATGGCAGCAGATGTGTCATGCAATAGAATTATATTCTTTTAATGTGTTTGAATAACCTACCGTTTCAGAAAATAAATCTTCTTCTGTCCTCCACGCTGTACCTTAAAAGTTCACAGCAGCGTAAAAGAGTGTAAGTGTCCTTTTTAAAATATAAAATCATGTGCAATGGGTTTGCATCGCTTTTAGCCGTATAATATGAGCGATATGTCCTCCATGTATTTCTCTCCGTAACCAGTTCTGGATACACACGATTTACTTGATCCAATGCAATGTCCCACAACTGAAAAAATCTATAGTGATTTTTCCACAATAAAATTTCCACAATCACGTTTTCTCTCACACATTTGAATGGAAATCGTTGATGAGATCTTAACGTCAACAATGTGTCAAATCTGAAATTTTCTATTGGCACTGTTGCACTCTCGATAACGGGTGTATGAGTATCGTGGGGGACAACTGCTTCCTCGCTTGGAAACATCTCAACGACTGCAGCCTTTCCCAGCAGATCTTTTTGTTATAAAAAATTTTAAGCTAGTAGACTTGTTTGCAAAATTACAATATAGGGTGATATTCAATACGTCTCAATAATAAGAGAGCAAAAGCATGGTGTAGAATACATTCTTAAACATGCCTATGCTGAAATAAAAAGCGGGTACGTGTTTTGGTACGTAAAAATATTTACTTGTTAGTGCGCATATTTATAAGGTGTTCATACTGTATTATGCGATTGCCTATTTAGAGAAGGGAGTCTCTCTTTCAGTTGCATGAGATGTGACAGACGGAGCGATAAGAGCTTAGTCAATGTGTTGTATAAACAAAAGTGACCTGTTACCATGGCTCAATTGCGAAGGTACGAGTATGAAAAAGTGTATCCGTCTGCAAAAAAGCAAGTGATAGATCTTACACGAGGAAAGCTCTGCTGAAGTATATAAAAAATAAAACTGGTATAAATGTGACTGCAGCTATGAAAACTATAATAACGGAAGGAAGAGTTCCAACTAATTTGCAAACCAATCGTGGTAAAGAGTTTTATAACGCAAATTTTCAAGGTCTCATGAAAAATTACAAAATTAACTTATACTCTACGTACAGTAATCTTAAGGCATCTATATGTGAACGATTTAATCGTACCCTAAAGCATGCTATGTGAAAGAAGTTTAGTGTTGGACGTAATTACAAGTGGCTCAATATTTTACAACAGCTGATAACTTCTTACAATAATTGAAAACACTGAACGATTGGTGTGAAGCCAAAAGATGCTTCAGTAGCTAATGAAAAAATATTTTACAAAAATTTATATATTCGAAAAAAGGAACAAAATTAACATTGAAAGATGGTGATAAAGTACGTATGAGTTATACTAAACAAGTCTTCTAAAAAGGTTATACGCCTAATTAGTCGACAGAAATTTTTACTGTTACCCGAGTAGCACCAACAAAGCCATTCACTTACCATTTGGAGGATTATCAGCAGCAGCCAATCTCTGGTGGCTTTTACGATCAAGAACTGCAGAAAACAAAGTATCCTAATACTTACCTTGTTGAGAAAATTTTACGCCGACGAAAAAATCAAATTTTCGTTAAATGGTGGAGTTTTGACAGTCCACACAATAGTTGGATTTCGAAAGATCAATTATAATTAAAAAAAAAAAATTTGATGTATAGAAGATGCGAGAAAAAATATATAGCAAATGCATGGAAAAAAAATAAAGTAAATGAATATATTTGAATTGTAAAAAAGCTAATGTATTAAAAAATTTTTTTTATGGAAAATAATGCAACACAGGCTTTTTTTTGTTATTTTCACAAAAAATATTTAACCTATTTACTTGAAAATTCAATATAAAAGCCATTATAAGTTATAAAGAGCTCCATTTTCTGTATGGAATCTAATAAATTATTATATAGCACTTCATTATCAACTATATTCTTTGACACTGCACTGGGTAAAAATATTTGAAACTCGTCTTTGAGTTCCACAACTGCTTTTATTCCGTATTTAGTACAAACTTTCATTAATTTTGTAACCATGTAGCGGTGGTTTACTATCATCTCGGTGATTTCCTTGCACGGGAGGAAGCCTCCAGAAGCGACTTTACTTAAAGCTGCTTGATTGGACATCTGTTACAAAGAAACACACAATTTTTACTAATTTTAATATTTATGAAAAAAGAAAAAAGGGTAAAAAAATATGGTTATGAAGAAAACAAATTTATATTTACCTCAAAATTGTTTTTTACCCTTTTTCTTAACGGGAGTTCTTTAAAATTGTCCGTCTTCACACTTGTTCTCTTGTGAGGTTGTTGTTGGACGATACCCTTTGCTTTAAATACTGAACGATCGATGACTTGACGTCGCTTTTTGGCAACTCTGATCAAACTGGCCTGCCGTTGTTGTAGCGGTTTTTTATACGATCTTTCTACTATCACATAAGGGAGCTCTACTATATTAATCCCCCCCTCTCGTTTCTTTTTGACAAGTTACTTTGAGCTTATTGTCGTCACCCTTTTGTTCTTCTCTGTTACGTTCTTCATTTATTTTATCCAAAGTCTACATGAGCAAAAAGCCTATAAGTCTATGTAGCAGAAAGTATACAATATTCTAATAGATTCGTGAATGTCTGTTCATGTATAGCACGATACACGCAAATACGATAAATGCGTACAGAAGAAGAGTAGTCTTTCTATAGACATCAGAATAGTCTCCTAGAGTCCATACGTTAAAAATCCAATACTTTCTGAACTAAAGCGTAATCTTCGCTAAGGCAGCTGTAAAAGTCTGCTTTAGCTGATATCCTATACGTCTAAAGTCATTCCAAATACGAGTTGTACTTACAAAGGAAAACTAGACGAGTATAAATTATTCTCTTAACTACGTATTGCTCATTCGTGTCGTATTTTTTTTCAACGCCACTGTAATGTCTCATACATGCAAGCGTATAAAGGAATTATTTGTAGAGTATATAATATTCTAACAGATTTTGAAGGTGCTGTTTTTGTATAGCACGTTAGACGCAAGTACGACACATAACATACATACACAAACATACACACACAAAACTGAGCGTCGTTCTTCTATGACGCGTAGAATGAATGCTCGAGCGTACGAGACAAACAGTGTCAAGATATATACAGTGCGCTAAAGATGCCACTCCTTACTCTACAAAGCTATACATTTCATGAGCCTTGCAACGCAAAAAGATGCATTCATAAATCTTTTTACAGCCTCTGACGGTCTAACTAGTTTCTTAATGTATTTTTTTGACAATTACTTGGTCCTCTACACGTATAGTCATTGGTATATTTATCAGTGATGTTATGGTATGGTTATAAAGGGCTAAATTTTGACGGTCATTAAAAGTGATAATTGTTGAACCATTTAAATGGGTTTATCATATGCCATAATTCAGTAAATATATTCTCGGCACTTTGACGAATTATGACTGTGAGCCAAACCGATTCCACGAGCATAAGGTATATTATCTCTACAAGATCAGCTTATCATATTTCTTCCAAACCCCGGACATCAAACTTTTGGTGGAGATTATTGCGTCTCGCACGTTTATGAAGCTCTTTCACTACTTCTTCCATTCCTCTTAAATGTCTTCTGGAGTTATATTAGATATTTGTGCTATAATCTCCTTAACTGTACTTATTTCACGTTGTTTTGATAATTGATCATACGTATTCACAGTTCAAATAAATAGATAAGAATGTAAGAAAAAGAAAAATTGGTAATAAGCATGTGACTTTGAGGTATCAGCATCAATAATCGGTTTGAAGTTAAGTCGTTAGAGCTACATACAAAATATAGATATTTTTTATTTTTATTTTACACCTCACGTGGTCAATAGAACTCTGCATGGATATAACTGTTAATGTAGGTGGAATGTCTCACTGTATATAATGCATGTTTACTCAACGAACCACAAGTGCTGTAACGACGATTAAGGATTTTATATACACGCATGTTTGTAAAAATTAGAGCATACGTACTCCATTGAGAATATTATATATCTAACTTATAGATATAAGTGTGTTAGGGCTATATATACGTCTTGTAAAATACAATTTGACTTCTTTGTTTAGAATTTTTTAACTATTTATAGTCCAACCTCAATCAGCTGGTAGAAACAACAAGAGGAAAACCATCAGCATATTTTGTGTCTTAACAGCTATGTTAAAAATTATTCTTTTTATTTCTTTAACAGCAAATTCTGCCAAAAACATTAAAGGATCTGTAAAGGTAAAAAATTTATTTATACATTTACTATTATCCCTTTCTCCTTTACACACTTATATTTTTCATACGACAAATATGACTTTCTCGACAAAAATGGATTTTCTAGAAAAATATTTTTATAGCTCTGCGACTGCTTGCTCTCATAAATAAGCAACGCAGGTAAAGCTTTAAACACTGGCTTACTCATCTTCAACACAGTACCTTGTCCACTTTAAAACAATTTGCATCATTCTAACTATTACTAAGAGTAAGATAACTGTATTGATGTATATTTCCTATCCGAATAGTTTGATATACACTCAGACTGTATACTGATTAAATCAAACTCCACACAATATTCTTGTCTTTACTTTAATCAGAGTATATTATTTATAATTACTGGCATTTACGTTCGACATAATTTTTTTAAATGTTAAGTAATACGTAATGTTGGTAAAAACTTATATTAAATTAATATTAGATCTCGTCTGCACAAGATTTATACTGAAGAACAAAAAAAAAAGCTCTTAGCTCTCGTGATAATAAGCAATGTATTTTTCCTAATATCTCTGAAACATTACCCTGGGGGCATTAAAAAGATAATCAAAAATGGCGAGATAAAGATGTAGAAGAGAAAGCTAAGGAAGATAGGGAAAACATAACAAGTCCAAGAAATGAGAGTCATGCTAATATGTCACTGAAAGAACATAAAATAATAAATAGAGAATCGAGATTTACAACGGTTGGAGGCAAAGAATAAAAAAAAAAAAAATTAAAGAGAACAGACGGTAAACAGCTTGTATAGAAGAAAGAATTTAAGGAGGGATCAGAATGACGACATCACGTAAAGAAATAGAGGAACCTTCACATCCAGAGCAACTTAAAAAAAAGCGTATCATTGATCAAATGCAAAACAATGACCAAATATAATAACTTTTAGTTTTTATAATAACGAGCAATGTAATGTTACCTCTATGAATGACTATCATCGTCTAGCGAGAATGATAAAATAAATGAAGAACGTAACAGAGAAGAACAAAAGGGTGACGACAATAAGCTCAAAGTAACTTGTCAAAAAGAAACGAGAGGGGGGGATTAATATAGTAGAGCTCCCTTATGTGATAGTAGAAAGATCGTATAAAAAACCGCTACAACAACGGCAGGCCAGTTTGATCAGAGTTGCCAAAAAGCGACGTCAAGTCATCGATCGTTCAGTATTTGAAGCAAAGGGTATCGTCCAACAACAACCTCACATGAGAACAAGTGTGAAGACGGACAATTTTAAAGAACTCCCGTTAAGAAAAAGGGTAAAAAACAATTTTGAGGTAAATATAAATTTGTTTTCTTCATAACCATATTTTTTTACCCTTTTTTCTTTTTTCATAAATATTAAAATTAGTAAAAATTGTGTGTTTCTTTGTAACAGATGTCCAATCTAGCAGCTTTAAGTAAAGTCGCTTCTGGAGGCTTCCTCCCGTGCAAGGAAATCACCGAGATGATAGTAAACCACCGCTACATGGTTACAAAATTAATGAAAGTTTGTACTAAATACGGAATAAAAGTAGTTGTGGAACTCAAAGACGAGTTTCAAATATTTTTACCCAGTGCAGTGTCAAAGAATATAGTTGATAATGAAGTGCTATATAATAATTTATTAGATTCCATACAGAAAATGGAGCTCTTTATAACTTATAATGGCTTTTATATTGAATTTTCAAGTAAATAGGTTAAATATTTTTTGTGAAAATAACAAAAAAAAGCCTGTGTTGCATTATTTTCCATAAAAAAAATTTTTTAATACATTAGCTTTTTTACAATTCAAATATATTCATTTACTTTATTTTTTTTCCATGCATTTTCTATATATTTTTTCTCGCATCTTCTATACATCAAATTTTTTTTTTTTAATTATAATTGATCTTTCGAAATCCAACTATTGTGTGGACTGTCAAAACTCCACCATTTAACGAAAATTTGATTTTTTCGTCGGCGTAAAATTTTCTCAACAAGGTAAGTATTAGGATACTTTGTTTTCTGCAGTTCTTGATCGTAAAAGCCACCAGAGATTGGCTGCTGCTGATAATCCTCCAAATGGTAAGTGAATGGCTTTGTTGGTGCTACTCGGGTAACAGTAAAAATTTCTGTCGACTAATTAGGCGTATAACCTTTTTAGAAGACTTGTTTAGTATTACTCATACGTACTTTATCACCATCTTTCAATGTTAATTTTGTTCCTTTTTTCGAATATATAAATTTTTGTAAAATATTTTTTCATTAGCTACTGAAGCATCTTTTGGCTTCACACCAATCGTTCAGTGTTTTCGATTATTGTAAGAAGTTATCAGCTGTTGTAAAATATTGAGCCACTTGTAATTACGTCCAACACTAAACTTCTTTCACATAGCATGCTTTAGGGTACGATTAAATCGTTCACATATAGATGCCTTAAGATTACTGTACGTAGAGTATAAGTTAATTTTGTAATTTTTCATGAGACCTTGAAAATTTGCGTTGTAAAACTCTTTACCACGATTGGTTTGCAAATTAGTTGGAACTCTTCCTTCCGTTATTATAGTTTTCATAGCTGCAGTCACATTTATACCAGTTTTATTTTTTATATACTTCAGCAGAGCTTTCCTCGTGTAAGATCTATCACTTGCTTTTTTGCAGACGGATACACTTTTTCATACTCGTACCTTCGCAATAAATTGAGCCATGGTAACAGGTCACTTTTGTTTATACAACACATTGACTAAGCTCTTATCGCTCCGTCTGTCACATCTCATGCAACTGAAAGAGAGACTCCCTTCTCTAAATAGGCAATCGCATAATACAGTATGAACACCTTATAAATATGCGCACTAACAAGTAAATATTTTTACGTACCAAAACACGTACCCGCTTTTTATTTCAGCATAGGCATGTTTAAGAATGTATTCTACACCATGCTTTTGCTCTCTTATTATTGAGACGTATTGAATATCACCCTATATTGTAATTTTGCAAACAAGTCTACTAGCTTAAAATTTTTTATAACAAAAAGATCTGCTGGGAAAGGCTGCAGTCGTTGAGATGTTTCCAAGCGAGGAAGCAGTTGTCCCCCACGATACTCATACACCCGTTATCGAGAGTGCAACAGTGCCAATAGAAAATTTCAGATTTGACACATTGTTGACGTTAAGATCTCATCAACGATTTCCATTCAAATGTGTGAGAGAAAACGTGATTGTGGAAATTTTATTGTGGAAAAATCACTATAGATTTTTTCAGTTGTGGGACATTGCATTGGATCAAGTAAATCGTGTGTATCCAGAACTGGTTACGGAGAGAAATACATGGAGGACATATCGCTCATATTATACGGCTAAAAGCGATGCAAACCCATTGCACATGATTTTATATTTTAAAAAGGACACTTACACTCTTTTACGCTGCTGTGAACTTTTAAGGTACAGCGTGGAGGACAGAAGAAGATTTATTTTCTGAAACGGTAGGTTATTCAAACACATTAAAAGAATATAATTCTATTGCATGACACATCTGCTGCCATAAAATTTATCTTAGTGTGTAATAAACTTAAAGAGTGGTGAAAAAAAGGGTATTGAGTGGTAGTGCATAATAGTGCTTTCACCACTATACAAAAGACTTTCTCTGACATTTTTTATTACTTTATCTCAATATAGCCTTACCTAATAAAACATTTCAAACCTTTTTCTTTTACACTAGTGGTATTAGCAACAGTCAGATTAAAAGCCAACAGTTGGAGCAACTATAACAGTGGTAGGTAGATAATCTTCTATTTCATAAGAACAAAGTTATTTTGGCCAGTCGAGGCGCAGTTTTTTAGGAAAGTCTTAACTTCTTGCACGTATATTTTATACGCTAACGATCTAAGACGCAGTTATAGATTAATATGAAATACAATTTTTTGTAGAATACATTTTTACTCTAATATGCAATGCAGAGATTCTTTTATGCTAAAATTAATATGAAAATAGATGTAGAAAAAGTAAAAATTGTTCTTGACTACAAAAGAGTAAATTTGAAAATTTTACAAAGTGTTAGATGTAAAAGTTCTAAGTAATATTAAAATATACTTTTTGTATTAATCAATTTCATGTATACTATCGTTTGAATACTTTAAACAAAAAATTATTTTAAAATAGTCAATGGTTGAGAATTGTTTTGTAGTATACTGTTTCTTAACATTGACTGATAAAATTTATTTTCTTGTAATTGTTATGTACTATTAATGTGTTTTTTTTTACTCTTTTATAGTATTGTTGTTTTTAAAACTTTCGACAACGACACCAGTCAAGCTCTTTTCTTCACTTAAAAAATGAATTCTAATAAAGATGCTGTTAACGGAATACCTGTAAGTAAAATAAAAACTTGCAATATCCATGATAATAATTTTTTAAATTATAATAAAACCATTTTGTTGAACTTTTTTTTTATTCTACAGCAGGGTCCGAAACTGGAACAGCAGGGGCAAAAGCTGCAGCAGCAGCAGCAGCAGCAGCAGCAGTGGCAGGTATATTGTGTTTTTTAATTAAAATTTTCAATTAAAAAAATGAGGTTTCATGATTTTTTTTTTTTTTTTCACAATCGCAGCCTCAACAGCAACCTCAGCCACAGAAGCAGCATTAGCTGGATGCGATGCAAATTGAAGAGAATTGGTTGGGAGAACCAATTCTAATGAAATTAAGTAGAGTTGGTGATAAAGGTCAACCAATTTTTTTTTAACTCTTAGATGAGAGGAGTAATATTATTTTATGTGTATTAATAAAATAATCAAAAAAAAGTATTGATTTGTCTTGATTTTTGAATCTCTATCCGCTTACCCAAGAGAACCAGGGACAAGGCCACGTAGAGATCTGTGTATTTATGATTATTACTACTGCTTCCACTTGCAGAGTCTACTTTGCCATAACTGACTTGTACTTGTGTTACTGTAACTACCGCCATTATTAAAGAAGATAATGTTATTTACATAAAAGGTCTTGAAAAAATCAAATGGTTCTGCCGTGTGCTATTTTACAGGTACATTACTTATTGTATTATAATACGCTTTACTAAATATTTGCATAATATAATTATTTTGATAGGTACATTTATGATATTAAGCAATGTCCAGCTTAAAAAAAAATTAGTATTGATGATATTGAATGCATGAATCACCAATTTTATTAAGCTTATTGTGCTGTGAAGAATGCTACAGCTTTAAAAAAATAAATTTTAAAAGAGAAGCAACGACAAAACAATATTTTTTAATCAATGTACACCTGATACACAACACTTATGCAATAAATTAGTTCTTCATGAATCTATGTCAATTTTTTTTATTCACGCCTTCTTATTACTGCGCCGATTAAAATAACTCTATCGTATTAACTGACCCTATTAATTGGCAAGGTTTTGCGGTAAAAAGGAGTAAGCCAAGCAATGTTGGGATACGCTTTCGGTTATGACATGGTATACATGTTCTTTGGAAACACGCATCACTTGATACGCCCACTCTTGAGTAAAAAATATGATGCTGGTACATTATACGCCTAAATGAGGATTGAAGAGTTATCAGCCAAGGCTTATACATACGTGTATCCTAGCATGACTCGTTGCACCCACTTTTTCTAAGAAAAAAGTATTACACTGGTACATTATACGCCTAAACAAGAATCGAAAAGTCATCGGCCACGGTTAACACATCCGTATGGATAAGAAATAATAGCTCCATTACTTGGCAAGGTACTGCGTCAAGTAAGCCAACGTTGGTCGCAGGTAAACGGGATACGTGATCCGCTACATCCACTGATAAGAATCACACGTTTATGCTTGATCATCTTACTCTCGCGTTGTACGTTGGGCTTGTCACCTACACCTTTTGGACCCATCCTGATGACGTCGGAGCTCGATTTACGGTTGGAAGGGAAGGGAGCTGTCAGTACCATCCGACGTCACAGCATTCGGAAGAGGCCCCCTTCCCCTGACGTTACCATCCGTCGCTTCTACTGCCTATACCGACCGTGCCCCTCCCCCTGCCACCTGATCAACCTTTCCCCCACCACCGCCTCCCCTCTGCCACCCAATCAGCCTCTCCCCCCACCACCGCCTTTCTCCACCGACTCTTCTTCACCCACAGCTATAGCTAGAGCCTCTCCCCCCACCACTACCTTAGGGAGGGAGCTGGGGGGTTGCCAGAACCGCCATAGTTTACCTTCTACTACCAGATGAAATATCCGATGTCATTTTCTTCAGGCCAATTTTTAGTGAACGACAGAATCATCTTGATAAAAAGTCGGTAGTTTATAATAAAAAGAATGTAAAATACAGTTCAAATACGTTTAATTGTAATGACAACGTACAGAATAAAATACGTTAAAAAACTACTAATATTTTCCTATCTGATATTAGTGACATTTAAAACTTTTTGTCCTGACCTATTCCTTGATAAAAATTTGGAAACAGTGCTCTGTACGTTCCTGCAAAACACTGTCCTCTTAAGATTTACTATTGTTTTCAAGAACTGCCTTAACCTTAACTGTTCGTTGAAGACTAACTTTGAAAAATTGAATTGTTTTTGTTTGAAAAAATTTCCTGATAGAATTATACGCAATTTCCATGACAAACTGTATAAAAGAATATTTATCTTAGGTAGTAAACGGATACTCAGGGCAAACTCCGGAAATAAGCTTTTGTAAATTAGCAGCTAAGCTTTAAAAATCTTTATTGAACTTGTGTTTTTTATTCTGTAGATAAGAAAAATTTGTCACTGTTAAAACAATCCTTAAGTTTAGAAATCAAACTCATCAGTCCACTTGACTCTGAATAACTATCAAGCACTGATCACACCTTTCTATGTCAACAAGATGTCAATGTAACCATTCTCCTGTTATTTCCTTAACTATTAAAAAAAAATTATCTAATAGATACATATTAAGCCGATACAAACTGTGTTGACTGTGATGTCTGTAGTGGTTTTGATAATTGTGGTGGTTGTGGCAAAAGATTTTTACCAATATTGATCTGGTATATGGCATGAATTTTATGACCCTGCAAATTTGAGCTTTCCCTTCGTCGTAACTGTACTTCGTTTAGAGGGTGTTGCGTTCAGCTAAAAAACGTCGTCAAGCTGAACCTGCCCATTATTACGGTTTTTCTGCAGCTCATCAAGTTTTCTTTTGGATTTCACTATCATTTAATCCTAAGATTTCACAACTTGTTTTGTGTTTTTAGTTGGTTTTCTATTTCCAAACACCACTGTTAATATTCTGCCAGCTATCGCTTCATTGCTTCTGTCTCTCCTGTTAATGTGTATTGTTGCAGGGTCCCTTTAGCCTTAAAACTTTTGACATACGTATCCCAAATAAGACTTGAAAATTGCTATGCTTACCAGTAATAATTAAAAAATAATACTTTACAAAACTTAATTAAGCTTTATTAGTAAAAGTGAGCAAAAGTAGTAAGATCAAGGTTACAATTATGACTAAACTACTATTTTTTAGTCAACAACAATACCTAACAACGCATAGTAACACTTTTGATCGTGTGGCAAGTCATACGTATAACGACATTTTCAAAACCCTGTACCTAATAATACATATGAATGTGTTTGTAAGAGAACATACATTTATATACCCATACATTTATACTTCTCTAAGCTCTTGAAGGTCGACATACATTAAGACACAAATATATCATTCATGATTGGTTAGGAAGGCGTGAGTCTTAGTTAGAATGTCCTTTTTTTCATGCTTTACATAATTTAAATTTAATGAATGTACAAAATCGCAGTGATATTTAACCTTATTAAGATTATCAAAAAATTATGTTAGCTTGTAGAATCATGCTAGTAAAAAGAACTTTTTTAATTACCCAAACCCATATAAAAAACTGTTGTAATCAAACAATTTCACAAGTCGAAGCACTTTGAAAGACTATTTTTCCCTCTCACAATGAAAAACGAGCTTAATAGAAATAACAGGTTTTTTGCATTAAAGTATCATACACATTTACAAAACTTTGTGAGCCAACTGCAATTTAATAAATGTCTGGGCTTCCATAG